>NW_027633197.1:30000-72941 GCF_053919585.1 Euprymna scolopes
GTTATACCATCCTTATTTAAGTTAAAACATACTTATCAAAGTATTATTATGTACATATATATCAAAAACACTTGCAAACGTTCTTTTTTTTTATTTTTTTATTTTTTATTTCCATACTTTGTGGACCAGGCGCGTACGCAGACCCCACAATTTTAATGAATCATCATTATGCCAGATCAAACATACCCATTCCTGTGTCTCGATACATCTATCATTATATGCGATCAGTTTTCTATAATAGTCAACCATATAGGAGCCTATTCGTGACACACACACAGATGTTCAGCTTTATATTATAGAAGATATATTATAGCCGGGATTAGACTTGGAGTTTAAAGAACGAAGTTTATTTTAATGTATTAATACTTTAAAAGAACAGTACTCATAGTACTGTAGATCTATAAAAAGCTCAATATGTATATTTATCCTAGAGCTATATTAATATTGAGTCGAAAGAATTATAATTGAGTGTACGATCGTTTCGGAAACGATATTTATTTTATTAAAATTGATAATAAATATTGACAATGATTTACAAAGATTGTGTTTTTTTAATATAATCTCCTCATCAGCAAAAGGAGGGGTGGAGTGGGGAGTTTAAAACACCAAAATAAAATTAGCATTTTTGTAGTTAGTTAGTCCTTATTGAGTTGCATTAGAAAATTTGTTTTAAAGTTCGTCAGTACATAAGTGGACATGTTAACCATTTGTGGGCAAAATACAACAATATTGCCCCCCCTCTTTGTGGTGATGAGGAGACTATATGAAAATCACAATCTTTGTAAATTATTGTTAATGTTTATTATCAATTTTAATGAAATGAATATCGTTTCCGAAACGATCGTACACTCAATTTGATTTTGTATGTTGAAACTGATTTATAATTTACAATTATTAGTCTTTATATTCAATATATATATACATATATATATATATATATATATATATATATATATATATATATATATATATATATATATATATATATATGTGTGTGTGTGTGTGTGCGCGCGCGTGTGTGTGATGTATTTAGCAGCATTCTTTAATTTATGCAAAAATTGTTAAACCTAAGAATATTCATCTGATGTAGCATACTTTTTTTTTCATTTTCCTAATGACTCTTTTGGCTAATCTAAAAAAAATTCTATGTTCCACATGTAACACGAACATTTTCAATCATCTGTTGAATCATCTTAACTGACAAAAATAAATTAACGAAAAATTTAGAAAAGAAAAGAGAATTTACAAAAAAAAAAGAAGACAGCCGCGAACGCACAAGTCTAGTCGGTTAAACATCACACAGTACAGATCCACTAGAAAGTGAACAATTTACATTCATTGTTCCCATTTACTTGTCTCCTCAAGAGGACAGAGTTAGACACAAGGGCGATTTTTAACATGGGTAAAAATCAGCTCTTAAAAAAAACACTCTATTCTTTGTTACTAAAATTAGTATAAGAGAATAAGCATTTTATGATAATTTTATAAGCACTTTACCTGCTTCATGCGCAATGTTATTAGTTGTATACAGCTGAGCTTTAATAAAGATAATTTGGTATAATATGTTTTTCACAATGTATTATTTTCCCGTTATTTTGTTTTAAATCTGGTTTAAAGCAAATTTTAATTAATAACAAAATAGATGTTTTTTTTATAAATGTTTTTTTTTTTTTAGATAGATGATTACTATTATATCTTCGCTCAGAAATCTGTACAGATATGGATGAGGGATTCTACCACGTAAATGCGCCACCCAACTCTATCCCATCAAATAAAAACCTATCGGGGAAAATCTTCACGTGATACTGAGCTGTGTAGAGACTGATGACCCTTATATTCCCTGTGAAGTGAATCGAAGTGTTAATAATAGATTAAAAAAAGTATGTCTATAAACGGCGGAGACAACTTAAAAGAAAAAAAAAGATAAATTCGAAGACAATTATATATAGAGAGAGCTGTCCTGTTTTTAAATCTCAGAAACAGCTACATGGTAAGAAGCTGATGATCCCCGTTTTCTATTTACAAAATTTTAGTTAAGGTTTTTTCTGTTCATCCATATGTAGTTACATTCTGTTTTAAAATTGAAGACTTTTGCGAAATCGGCTTATGCTAAGTCTATTTCTATTGAACAATTTTAGTTAAGGCCTTTTTTCTCACCCATATATAAATGAATTCTCTTTTGTCATTATAAACATTTTAGAAATCGGATTATGTAGGTGCTTAGTCTACGATAGGTTAATTTTTTTTCCTTACGGGAATCTAAACTGCATTCTTTATTTTTATGTTTGCACTTTTTTATTCAAAGCTTCTTTTAGACTATATATATATATATATATATATATATATATATATATATATATATATATATATATATATATAGTCATCCACATACAGTACTGTTTCGCTGTTTCACAGCTCATCAGTGCGGCTAGACAGGCAATCTTTTACTTAGTTTTTATTTTAATTTTTTTTTACAAAAATCAACCAAGTAACATAAACAGAAAAAAGAAAGAAAGAAAGAAAGAAGAGAAATCATCATGATGATAAGGAAAATGAGGCACGCAAGGTTTTTGATTATGGGACGCAATTCGAGACACAAAGTTCTCGTGACTGCGAAAAGAAAAACGAGTCATCCCGTGGGCTGGTGCGCGCCACTTATAAAGTCGTTCACAGTTAAATAATAATTTCAGAGGAAAAAAAAACAACCCATACGTTTCAGCCAACAAAGAAAAGCCCACCTCAACAATGGCCTAGACTCTGGTGGCTTTGAAACAGAAAGAAAATCGGGTCCTGGTGCATATTGTAAACCAGACGTATCTCAGCCTTCACTGATGAATTCGGTGATTATGCCGAGTGTTGCCGATAAAATCATAACAACGCTACGTAAAAGAAAATAGTGAAATGAGTAAATATAAAACGTAGAAACAAAATTGACCTTCCGTAATTTGGTGTTATATTATTCATTTTTTTTAATAATAACTGGTAGGGAAAGATCAAAAGAAGCAAAAATTAATTGGGGGGGGGGGGCGTCACATTATTTTAAGGAAATGTTTTACAAAAAGGTTCAAAGGTGTTTTGCTTTGTTTTTCAAATACATTTTGCCATTTTTAAATCTTTTTAAAGTTTTTAAGCTTTTCTGCCAACGAAAATTGGAAACAAAATTGTTCTTGCCAAGCAGTTAAGTTATATTTGCTATATATATATATATATATATATATATATATATATATATATATATATATATATATATATATATATATATTGGAAGAGGTTTTATAGATTTGTTATGTTGGTATTCTCCATGATTTGCATGTAACAACTAGTGTTTTTTCCTAAACCCGACCTATTGCTCGGTATAATCCGGTTGTTGACGTTATGCTACGACCAAGGCCGAGCCAACGCTTAGATACATCTTGTTCACAATATGTACCATACCGAAAATCGATCTTTGATATCTATCATTTAGCCTTTATGACGTCTATGTCTCATGGCAACTGCTATTATTCTTTATGACGTTATTATTTTCATATGTCTCTGTTAACAGTGATTGTGGTGCAATTAACATAACACGATTATACACAATTAAGATCACAGGGTTTTACTGATCCGTTTTCAGCATATAATTCTTGGTAATATGTATTTTTAATTTCGCATACCTATTGATTTGTGAAAACTCATCGTGATTTAAAAAGTTATTGTCATTAACATTTTGTCCTCAAATTAAAAAAAGATCAACTTTCAATGGAAAACGTCCAACTTCAAATGGACAACGATCAATTTCCGATGAACACAGATGTACTTCAGACAAAAAGAGATATATTTCAAAAGTATATCTTTCAATGGAAAAAAGATCAACTTCAGATGAGAAAAGATATACTTCAAATTAAGAAAAATCAACTCCAAATTAAAAATGATATAATTCAAATAAAAAGAGATCAACTTAAAATGAGAACCATTTTTCCAAAATAGAAGAAAATCCCAAATTCACTTTAAAGATCATCTTCAGCATAAAAGAGGATCAACAAGGGTGAACTTCAAAGGAAAATTGATATACATCAAATTAAAAGAAAATAACTATGAATTAAAAATGATATACCTCAAATTGAACTGTATCAACTTTCACTTAAAATGATCTACTTCAAAGAAAATTGCCAAATACTTAATAAAATCAAGAAAAAAAATTTAAGGTCGATCTCAAATTACTCAAATTAAAAAACATCAATTTCAAATGAAAATGATCCAACTTTCTGAAGTTTGCAGATGAAGATTGATTATTCGTATTATTTGAATTCTTCGGACTACTGTTCACATCTTGAATGTTGTTTTCAGTCGATGTAACCTCCGACCTTCTCGAGGTTTATCTTTTTGAATTTGAAAATCTTTCTGTTAAACTTTGGAATCTGCATAGTATTTCGAACGGAACTATTTATTTAATTAAGGTAGCATTCCCTCGTCCCGTCAGCCACAACATGGTAAACGTCCTTAGTAATTAATAATTGTATTTTGAATGTTGCCTTCATGGAGGATTTAACATTTAAGCTCCTTGCTCAAGAACATGTGGCGTAGTGGATAAAATACTTGGTAAATTTCAGTTGGAGATTTAATGTTCAATTCTCAGTGCAGTTGACACTTAAATAAAATTGCGAATTACTTAAGACTCCTACCCGGTCATTGCTGACGGAACGAGTGCATGCTACACCCGATGAAAAGTTCAGTTTGAAATTCAGTGCAAATTCCCGAAGTCTGTAAGAATTATTCCGGAGCTTCACAAAAAGATTCACGAGTTCGACTAGATATACCTGAAGGATGGCAAGGATTACACCGATCGAAACGTTGTGAAAATAACACTCCAAATGAGCCCGAAGAATACAAATAATACGAACCTGATCTACTTCACATGAAAAAGTGGGAACTTTAATTTGGATAAAAAGATTAGAAAAATCTTCAAAAGATTAATTGAAAGTTCGGTACTACTAGGTGTGTCAGAAATTTCGTGAAAATAGTGAATAATTCCACCCCATCTTTCCAAGCTTATAACTCCTCCAAAAATGTAATTCAAGCCCTAATTTTTTTTCAATTAAAGGAGCAAAGACCAAGGTTTCATTAAAAAAAAAAAAAAAAAAACAATGTGTTTTTTTTTAAAGGTTTTAAACTTCGGACTTTACAGGTAAATTTCTAAAAAACTACTTTTTTTGTTTTAAATTTGAATATATTATGTATTGACCTTTTTTCTTCAATTTGTGATATACAAAACTTTGGTACATAAATTAATTATTTACTTTTTAATAGACATTTCAAAATGGAAGGCGTGAATTATTCGACCCCCTGTTTTCCAAGCTTATAACTCCTCCAAAAATGTAATTCAAGCCCTAATTTTTTTTCAATTAAAGGAGCAAGGACCAGGGTTTCATTAAAAAAAAGAAAAGAAAAAAACAAATAATATGGTTAAAAAAAGGTTTTAAACTTCAAATTTTACAGGTAAAATTCTAAAAAACACTACGTTTTTTTTGTTTTAAATTTGAATATATTATTTATTGACCTTTTCTCTTCAATTTGTGAGTAAATTAATTATTTACTTTTCGGTGAGTAAATTAATTATTTATGTTTTAATAGACACTTGAAAATGGGGGGGGCGTGAATTAAAAAAAAAACGTTTGTCTAAAATATTATATTCGGTTTATTGGAAAGAACATAAAATTTCACATTGACCCTGAAAATATTGTAAAAATAGAATCATAGAAAAATTTGGATAGATTTTTAAAGTTTAAAAATTGAAAAAATATTGAGTTCGGAAAATTTATTACTGTTTTAAAAAAAGATATTTCTATTACTTTTAAAACAACTTTAATAGTTTATTTTGGAAGTATAATCCATAAAGAAAATAAACAATCCACTTTTAACGGAGAAATTACGAGATTTTTATATTTTATTCACAGTTTCGTGTTAGGGGTGTCAAAAATTCCTACAAAAATTCTGATACACCTACGGTACTACTACATTTTAAACTCCGTTTTTCAGTGAATCTCGCGCTGCAATGCCCGGCGGACGACACAGACCTTCGGATTATACCGAGCGAGCGGAAGTCAATACAAAAACGAAACAAAAAACACCTAAGATATGAATTTCATGAAATTTTATTTATTTTATTATCAACTTTTTTTTAATTAATGAACAATTATTTTTTTAGTTAACGAAAACCAAAGAAATATTGGGAGGGGGTATACATTTTTCATAAAACTTTCTTTAAAAAAAGGTGTATTTTTTTGGTATTCGTAACAATTTTAAAGGGGCTTTTTCTTTTTCCTTATGAATCAAATTTTTCTCAGGAGAAAGTTTTGTTTTTGAAAGCAGCCGACGACGGAGAATTTTTGTTTCATGCATTTTAGGCAAAAATTCTTCAGAACGCAAGGGTCATTTCGTGCGACTTGACTGTTCATGTCACACTTGTTTCTGAAATGGATCTTCTGAGGCGCAATGAAACTCTCCTCTTGCTTTTGGTTTTTTTTTCTTACAATTTGGAGTCGTCTGCTCGCTCACATTTTTTTTAAACAACTCAGGTTCTCTTTGGATAAGCTCATTCGGCGTTTTCCGAGACGGTTTATTTCATCCGCTGGGCCTTGCCGAATGAGACTCACGGAAAAACGGGATTTAAAATGCAGTAGTACCAAAAGTTTAAAAGATAAATTTTTACTCGAAAAAGATCAACTTAACTTAAAATATCTTTGTAAAATAGGAAAACATGATCACTTTGACTTCCAAAAATATCAAGAAAAGATTAAAAAAGATCCGAAAATAAAAAACATAAATGATGAACATAAAAATGAAGTTATATCAACTTAAAAGCGATCAACAAAATATTTTTATCTACAAAATAAAAATATCTTTTGTAAATGATTAAAATAAATCACTTCCACTAAAAAAAAGTCAAGAAAAAGTTAAAAAGAATTTAGAATCGAGAATTCAGTTTCAAATTGTGTTTTCATCGCTAAACGCGTAGATTAGTTGAACACATTTTATTTAAGATACGTCAAAGCATCTGTATGATTGCTTGTTCGTTGGTCTTCCTGTAACGCTTACGTTTAGAAACGCAAATTCGTTTTAGCCTGATATATGTTATAATTTGATCTGTTGATGCGTGCATAAACTATCACCTACCTGTGTCGTTGTCATCAATCTTAACCATATCTCTAATCCTAACCTAGTCAAGTATACCCGAACGTTGATGTTCATAAAATATGGCTTATTTAAAAAGAAATAACCACAAGAAATATCAGAAACAGCTCACTTGTATACGCGTTAGAGAGAAGGACAGACAGACGGACGGATTGAAAAATATAGTCTCTCTATACTTTGCAAACTTGGAATCGTCTTCTCAGCTTGCTATGTCGCCAATTAAAATACAGAAAATTCCTGATCGAAAGTCACGAAGTCCTATCGAACCTCGCTAGGGTACCTCCGAGCTTTAGGATGTCACCAAAACAGTTTTTGCTATGCAACATATGTCCCAGATAAAATGCCATTCGCATAGTTAAATGCGTACAGTGAATGGGTGCATCCTTATATGATATGTTTGTCAATCATGCAATATATTTAACAGCCGAAAAATCGAAAACAAGTAAAATATGAAACACATAACTTTTACCAAGTTCGATAAAATATAATCCACTTTCTAACCTTGTATTACATCTTGCTGAGGCGGGCAGCAAGTAAATATCTATTCCACAATTGACCCCACCAGGACTTAGTATCAGTTATAGGATCAGCTTTTCTTTTAGTATCTTTTAAAACTGAAATTAGTGACTATTTCCAAGAGAATCGACTACCATATGTGATGGACTCGTGTTCGGCCCAGTCAAAATAATGACAAGACATTTAATTCCAATCCTGTAAAAGTATACGTGCCCGTTTAAAAATAATTTAAATGCATTTCGTAGAAATTATCTATTGTATATATCTTTTTAATTTATCGGTTGTTGACTATACTACATGATTGTGTTTTGTAAACATGAACTTGAGTTTATTTAAATTTTGAGTTCAATTGTTTTTATACTAATTTTACGTTTCTGTGCATAATCATGGAGTAATTACTACTTATCGAATGCATAATGAATTGTGTGATTGAAAAGAGTAAAAATCATTCGTTTTAATTTGAAAATGAGTATAAAAACTACTATGTCCTTTAACATGAGTGCATCACCTTTACAATAGTAATACATTGTCTATTAAATAAAGTAAAGTTTGTTTGCTTCTAGACTTTAATTACCAACATCTCTGTTCCTAAGAAAATCTGTAATTCTAATAGGCCATTTGTTCGTTATGACGTGTATTTGTATCACTTTTAATAATAAAAGAAAAACAGTATGAAAAGAGATGCAATAAACTCATATAATGTTGAACTGTCTTTAATTTATCTCTATCAAGAGTTATGCCCCCTTTTAATAATTGTTAGCACGACTACAATTCTTTTCATTGCAATGTGTGAATTCCCCCATATGTACAGTTGTGGTGCGTAAATTTTCACGAATAAATGCTTCGACAACTTCTCTCTTTTTATCTATCTATCTATCTATCTATCTATCTATCTAACATATACACTTTCTTCCCCCATACGCATCCCTTTCTTTAAAATCCTTCTGTAAACGAGTGAAAGCTGAACCAAGCTCACATTACACATTTTACTTCTCCGCCATGTAAGTTTCTTGTTTTTTCAACTTTTTCCTACATTTGACCCTTTTCCCTTTGTTTGCCTTTCACTCTAAATGATCGCCTTATATCACGATGTATTTATCGCTGAAATTATTATCAATATCATTTCTAGTTTAAAAATATGTTTGTGTATGCTTAAATAATATCTCTGACTACCTGCCTCTTTCACTCTCTCTCACTCTCTCTGATGCAGTCAGATTCTTCGAAAAGATAAAATTTAATTCGATTTAATTCCTTTTTATATAAGTTGCTCCAAGCGAGGCATAACGTCAACTGATGCACTAAGCTAATCATACTAATAAAAAGGGAGAAGAAAGCAGAATCACATTAAGACCAGCCAAGTCTGAAAGACACCCTATCATCAGCGTTTGATCCCCTGGACTCCAAACAGATAAACCAAAATAGAAAATTTCCAACAGCGAAGAAATATTGACTGACTTGTAAACAAAGAAAGAAATAGAGAGAAAGAAAGATATAGACTATTAAGCTTTTTTCTTTTTTTTACCTCTCTATCGTTTGACCTACTTTTTTATCGAGGAAGTATCCAAATGATCACGCGACAAAATATTCCTGATTATTATCGATCGATAGCGAATTTCTGCGATATGTGTTTATACAATCGATATAATTAAATTAGTAATTTTTTTTTTTCGTCATCGATTTTTATTTCCATCAAGGTTGCTTTCACTGTATCGATCCATACTTCGGCGTTCATTTATTAATTCATGTTTGCAATTCGTTTTATTTTCTCACTCTTTTCGATTAAATCCTTTCCACAATCCTTTCTTCAATCCTTTTCAATCCTTTCATACATTTTTTATTTTAATTCCTTTTTAAGACTTTCTTTCAACCCTTTCTTTAATATTTCACATATTTCTTGTCAATCTTTTCTTCGGTAGTTTCTCAATCGTTTCTTTAATCGTTTCTTCAATCCTTGTTTCGATTCTTTCTTCGATCGTGTCTGCGATCCTGTCTGCGATGTTTTCTTCACTTCCTTTCTTGACTCTATTTCTTCACATCTACACCATTTCTTCACGCTATTTATCCATTTCTATTTCTTCAGGCCATTTCTTAACACAATATCTTCACACCATTTCTTCATGCCATTTCTTCACGCCATTACTTCACATTTTATCTCTACTCCATTTGTTTACGCCATTTTTCACATCCTTTTTCACGCCATTTCTTTACACCATTTCTTTATGCCATTTCTTCATGCCATTTCTTCACGCCATTACTTCACATTTTATCTCTACTCCATTTGTTCACGCCATTTTTCACATCCTTTTTCACGCCATTTCTTTACACCATTTCTTCATGCCATTTCTTCACGCTATTACTTCACATTTTATCTCTACTCCATTTGTTCACGCCATTTTTCACATCCTTTTTCACGCCATTTCTTTACACCATTTCTTCATGCCATTTCTTCACGCTATTACTTCACATTTTATCTCTACTCCATTTGTTCACGCCATTTTTCACATCCTTTTTCACGTCATTTCTTTACGCCATTTTTTCACGCCATTTCTTACGTAATTTCTTTACAGCCTATCTTCATGCCATTTCCTTACGCTATTTCTTAATGCTATTTCTTCAAATCTTTTTTACGTCATTTCTTCTGATATTTTCTTTGCGCAATTACTTCACACCATTTCTTTACGCCATTTTTTACATGATTTCTTTACGCGATTTCTTCACATCATGTCTTAACGCCATTTATATACGCCATTTATTCACGCTATTAGTTCAGATTTTTTCTTCACATTTTTTCACATCCTTACTTCATGACATTTCTTCACTTCCTTCTTTCATGCCATTTCTTCACATATTTTCTTCTTGCCATTTCTACTCATCATTTGTTTCACGCAATTTCTTCGCACTATTACTTCACAGAAGTTATTCACGCCATTTCTTCACAATCCATTTCTTTACGCTTTTTCGATAACAGGATTTCTTTCACGCTATTTTTTTACATTGGCATAACCACTTATCAAGGCCCAGAGATCACTCGAGGATAAGGGTTAAGAGTGTACAATAGTCAATTACACAATATAGTAATCGTTAGTAATGGAAATTCGGTAAATTTGTTAACAAGTGGAACGGCTCATCAAGAAATTGTTTACGTTGGACTTGAAGACAACTATATTGTATTCAACTGGAAAGCAGGAAAACGGAAGACAATTCCACAGGCGCGCAGTTCTAAGGAAGAAGTTTTGTTCATGGAATCTACGTTCAGGTTTGGGCACAGATAAAAAGTGGGGGGAATTATTGATAGTGTTTTCAACTAGACGAGTGTTTCTTATGAAAGTTTGGCGAGTGGGTACTATAGATTGAAGCTCAGTCGAGCACTTTCCATGAAAATTACAATAAAGCAGAGACAAACTCGCAACATCTCTTTCTTCATGCCGTTTCTTTACATCCTTTCTTCACGCCTTTTTTCACATCCTTTCTTCACGCCTTTTTTATCCTTTCTTCCCGCCATTATATCACGCCATTAACTTTCTTTTTTACGCAATTACTTTACACTCATTCTTAACGCTATTTCATCACATCGTTACTTCACTCTATTTCTTCACGTCCTTTTTTCATGCCATTTCTTTACATCTTTTATTTCGCCGAATTTTCTTACATCATTTCTTCATGGCATTTCTTTACATCTTGCTTTCCCGCCATTTGTTCAGGCCATCTCTTCACCTTCTTTTCCTCATGTAATTTCTTCTTTTTTTTACATTATTATTTCGCGCCAGTTTTTCACATTCTTTCATTCCACCATTTCTTCACATCCTTTCTATTTCTTTACGTTCTTTTCTTTAAAATTCTTTCTCCATGCCATTTCTTCACGCTATTTCTTCACCCTATTTCTTTACATCAATTTCTTCACGCAATTTCTTTAAATCCTTTCTTCACGCCATTTCTTTACACCATTTCTTTATGCTATTTCTTCACATTTTTTTCTTTACGCCATTACTTTACATCCCTTCTGTACGTCATTTTTCACATCCTATATTCACGCCATTTTTTCACGCCATTTCTCTACTTTCTGTTTTTTTAACACCATTTGTTTTTCATTGTTTTCATTTTTTTCACGGTATTTAAAAAAAAAAATTTACGCTATTTCTTCACATCTTTACTTCACGCCAGTTTTAATATCCTTTCTTTACGCCATTTGTTTAACATCTTTACTCTAATAGTTTCCTTACATCCTTTTCTCGAACTCTTTCTTAACATTCTTTATCCGGTTTATAGATTAGTGGGTTGTAAAGACAGTAATATATACACCCGACTTCCATAGCATAGTAGTACGGGATTTCAGAAGGACTAATTTCCACAAAGTCCTGGAGACGTATTCACTTTTATTTGTAATAGAGAAAAAAACAGTGTGAAAAGTAATGCAATAAACTTATGTAAGGTTGGACGAGCTGTTATCTATTTTAATCAAAAATTATTTCCCCTTTCAGCAATTGTTAAGATAGCATGATTAATATTCTTTTCATTACAATGTATGAATTCTATCATTTGTATAGCAATTTTTCATGAATAAAGTCTGTCTACGTGCTTAGACAACATCTCTCTCGTTCTCTCTCTCTCTCTCTCTTTCCTTCTATCTATCTATTTATCTCTCTCCGTGTATCTATTTAAACATACGTACACGCTCTCTTCCAAAATCTTTTTGTAACCCTCCCTAAAAACTAAACCAAACTCATATCACATATTTTATATCTCCACCATATACGGTTCTTGTTTTTTCGACTTTTTCCTACATATTACTACATCCGCCTTTGTCTGGCTCTCATTCTAAATGATCGCCTCATATAATGGATATATTTATCGTTTAAATAATTATTTTTTATCTCTAGCGGAAAAATTAGTTTGTGCGTGCTTAAATGACATCTCTAACTTTCTGTCTCTCTCTCCCTTTCTCTCTCTCTCTCTCTCTCTCTCTCTCTTATATATACATATATAAGGCACCTTGTATGTATATATATATATATATATTTATATATATATATATATATATATATATATATATATATATATAAGGCACCTTGTATATATATATATAATTGAATAATATATATTTTTATATACATGGTTATAAAGAGGTGCTCGATATTCTATAGATAAACAGCATTTTTTTTATAAAAGAAAATGTTTTTTTGCACATTTAGTAGCAAAATATTTTGATATTTCGGTAGAAAATACCTTACCAAAAAAGTACGGAAAATAAAATTCTATCCGCTTAATAGAAGAAAATATAAAGATGTTTGTCTCTCTCTCACTCACTCACTCACTAACTCACGCACTCTCTCTCTCTCTCTCTCTCTCTCTCTATATATATATATATATATATATATATATATATATACATATATATATATATATATATATATATATATATATATATAGATAGATAGATAAACATTTTTATATTTTCGCAAACTATATTCTCTTTCTATCACATATGACCTTGACATTCAATTGGTGCTTTAGGAACGCGATCAACCATCCCAGCTACCCAACAAACGGGTAATCGGCAGTCTCTTTTATTAATCCCCTATAGTCGCTTGACCTTGGAGGCCTTTTGAGCACGGCTCTGAACTATCCGAAAACTGCGTATCGTCCCTCGGCCCATAGTGACCCTCGTACAAATGATCGAAAATAAGGTTGGAAAAGACACTATTGACTGCGAGGTTCCACGCAGACTTTTCCATTAAGGTTCGACTCAGTAAACCTAGTTCTCTTGGCGTCTCGATATCACTGTAAGCCTCCCTCACACGGACGTTGAATACGTACCTGTCTGCTAGCTCAATGTCTTTTCCTGTCCCAAGGAAACGATAACAGCATGCGTTGGAGGATCTTGGGGTTTTTTTTTTTGCAGAGGAAGTACGGCCAATCGGTACAGGATGAGAGGAAATACGTAAGTGGACCACGCCTCAGCTCAACCCTTTAGGGAGCGTTTGCTCCAAAGCCAAAACTTATCTGACGTGTCAATGTTTAACTCTAACTCTGATTAATTTCTTTCAAGCTGGTAGCCCGATCTGAACCACAGGCCAAGAATTCGAACCGGGGCACCCGTACAGCTGAAAAGTACTGGAAGTGTATTTAAAATCACTCTATGCACACAGCCGCAATCTGACTAACTTGCCAGAGTTGATTTTGGTCCTGTGATAGTTTCATAATAGATAAGCGCTTCTGTTATGTCTCGAAAGCACGACACAAAAATGGTGATGTTATCGGCGAACGCAGAAACTATGTTTGGCGCTCAGCCAGGCAAAACGATTCCGAGGAGGACGGCCTATTCCTCTTTCTCCCATAATGTATGCTTTTTTATTAACAGAAATAAAAAAACAAAATGATTACAGAAAGCTGTAACTCACAACTGTGTATTTTTTTTCATTACTAAGAGTCTTTTTTTTTTTTTTTTACCTTTTTGCACCCAATGTTCAATATATTGCCTTATTTTTCTTCTGTTTTGTTTCCATTAGAGAGTGATAGAATTTACGGAGGACGTTCCCACTTTGTCAATCAGTTAATTATAATCATTGTTTACATCAGGTTATAAACATAATGATAACTCAAACATATAGAAGTTTACGTTACTCGAATTTTACTTGTGTATCTTTCACTTAATTTTCTATGTACTATCGAAGCTTCACCGAAGGAGAAAAACACACGACTCATGCAATCAAGTTTATAAGATCGTTGCAAAAGTAATGCATCTTATTTTTTAGGTAAAAATAATGTTGAAGAACTGGAAAGATAAGAGCGATACCATTAAAACGAGCGACCTTTTTGCTCTAAAATTTCTTTTTTCTTCATAGTTACCACTATTCTCAATGCACTTTTGCCAATGATGGAGTAGTGACTGTGCTTGGGCATCAACAGCGCGCTTTGTCACACACATGTTGCTGAAATCAACGAACTCATCTCCTAACTCTGCTGACATCCACTGCATCGGTTTCGTAAACGTTCAACAAGCGTCGGTGAATGTTGATCGATTCATTTTTTTCTGCATGGAGGAATTTCATGACATGCCTCTGTGTTGCATATTCGTTGGGGGGGGGTATATAACCGTGTATATACCGTACTAAATAAACGTATGTGTGTATATAGTTTAATCGTGGTGTATTTGACGTATATTCGTGGCACTACTAAATGTATTTGTTCTCATCATAAACGGACCATGTGTATGTATGTACGTTATGTAACGGACTGTTGTCTTTAAATCCTTAATATTCTATTTTATGGCCCGTGATTCGTCTCATCTAGATGTGTTGATGCGTGCGTGTCAGAATATATAATAACATATGCATAACGACATACATGTTCTGCTATTGTTTCTTCTAGAAGATTTGTCAACCGCTTTTTGGGGAGCTAAAAACTGTTAGAGGAACACTCAAACAGAGTCCGAGATGATATGAGATTTGATGTATTTATTTCACTCCCAGGTATTCATCATGGCAGAAGAGTGATCGACGATCTTGGTTTGAGGTGGTTCTTCTACGTCTCCATTCTGAGACTTAATCCCCTCATGGTGAGACCCCTTTTATTCATCTGTCCCAATTGGCATCTTAAATTCAACTCAACGATGCTTTTGCAAACTAGAACATGTGACGTGCGACACGTCACTCTGATCATCTGTTCGAATACTTTCTGGTCAAACTTGACCAAGTCACAGTTTGACAACCTGTCAAAATATGGATATTCCAATATCCGTTGTTCACTCATGACTAGACAGATAATTATATGGATAGATAGATAAATAGATAGATAGATAGATAATTCACTGCTTCTTTACGCTATTCTCTAACATTAGCTTCTGACACAGGTCTATGACAGGGCTGATTTTTCAGAGTCTTATACGTTCAATATCTGCAACAGAGATAAAACTTCCATATCATGAATGCATAATTTTATTGTATATTGGTTTATATTGGAGAAGATGATATATTAAAACGTGCCATGTGTTATCTAGTTGATGTAAGATATTATTCTTTTAACAGACAGATAATAAACGTATAACTCGTATGTATGTTGTATAGCCCGGAGGACATGATATTGACGTGTAAACTGAATAATGTTGTATCAGACTTATCACACGGGATATTTTTACAGTTCATATGTAAGAAGAATAATATATACCTCATACCTTTTGTTTTCTTGAAGACTTCTTATGTATCTTCCCGCTGCTCCGTGACGAACCATGAAGCGATTAGCACCATCTAATTGAGAATCTGTTCTTATTTGTGAAACCATTAAAACAACTCATTATATTTTTATAATATAAATTTATTACAGTTGTCTCAAATGATTTTCACAGGATCTGCAGTTTGTTTACATTTTCTATTCTTACAGCTCGCTCCCTAGCTGTCTGTCCACCCCTGTCTAGACGTCTGTCCGCTCTTGTGGTCAATCCTCAACTCTCTGAATCTCTCCCAAACTATCTACATCACGTGTTCTCTTACGTCACCTAATTACGTGTCTCAGACCAACCTAATGTCCACAGATAGTTATTTGTTTATTCAAAACGCCAAAATAATGTTTACATATATTTTCTATTTTCACATTCCTTTTGCGATTCACACGTCAATCATTTATTCCCCAGTTTAATTGTTTATTCTTCTAATCATAATAACTCATCCGGCGACCATCCGTCGCTCAAATCAATTAATAGGAATACAATAACAATAATAATGTTTTGACCATTGACCCCGCTTGCCACAGTTAACAGATACTACGCTATGATCACAGCCTAAAGGGTCAGAACATTACAATTTCAGTCATTATAACAACGCAATTTATAATTCTCTATGATCTATTTGGACGAAAAAATAGGAGGCATTACTATTGGAACGCTTCTCGTATCGTTTCTCCGATTAGTTCACAGAGGACACATGTTTGCATTAATAATGAAATACAGAATTTCTATTGTCCCCATTGTCGTCATTGGTTTACACTCCACTGGGAAATATGCCACCCAATAATGAAATCGTTAATAAAATTACCATAACCTTTCTGCAATTGAATCATGGTTGATACATATAAACTTCAATCGTTCCATCAACCAATATATGCGTTCCATTTGTTTACTGATATTTGCATAACCCACTTTCTTAACAAAGACAACATCATCGTCATAGTCATCGCTAGTTATCACGTTCGTATAATTATTATTGCTTTCTCTTATTATTTCACGAGTAGTTGCGTTAGACTAGTAGTAAATGAGAAAAAATTAACCAGCAAAATTTGTTTTAACAAAGAAACAAGGAAATATAGCTTATATGGTTTATCACGGATTCAAAATATAAGTTTTTTTTTCTGTAGATTTTCTTTTGCTTGGTGAAACATAAAGGTAGCTGAAATAAAATAACAATGGTTTGTATTGTTATTATTCGAACATTTGTCTGTCGTTTCTAAAGGACGTCACTCCCCCCCTAAATATACCACCGACCCAGGAAATCGTTACTAAAATTCACAATTGTTATGGTTGATACAAATAATCTTCAGCCGCGGCGTTACAGTCGATCAACTAAAATATACTTTGAAATTTGTTAACTTATATTTTTATAACCGACTAGTAGGGTGGGGGTGGGCAGTTTTGCCCGGGCTTTAAATATGCTTAAATATGATAGTTTTTATTTGTCCAGATATATATATATATATATATTAGACCTCTTCAAAATTGACCTTTTTCTTCAAACAAATGGAAACTGATATTATTCCCATTCTCCAAGGTCTAAATTAGCTAAATATACCAGTTATTGTGATCTTAGACCTTGGCTATGCCTGCCTCAAGAGCCATGTAATTTTATTGTTGACGTTTTTCAAAAACGCTGCAAAATATGGGATAGTATGTCCTTATTTTCATTGTAGCTTTCCAGAGGTTGATGCTATAGCATTGAAAGTGGTACCAAATGAAAGCTAATAAAATTTTCTTGAATATGGTAGTAAGCACAATAAAACACATGAACACCTGTGTAAATTTTAACTAATTTTAATGCACAAACAGCTGGGACACCACAAAAAATCAGTTTGGTAGTATGATAGCACTGCACTGAGACAAATATTGCATAAGAAACTGTAAGATAGGATGTTACTAATACATGTATTATCACTTGTTCAATGTGGCTCTTTTGAAACTGTCAAATTTTTTCCTGTGGCACTCCACAACTTGTAGTAAGCAGCTTCTTTGCTCTTGATCACTTGTAATCTGTGTTGCAAAGGCACTCATTAGTTTCACACCTCTCTCAGCCACATCATTGGTCACTTTCACTGACCTCACAAACTTCTGTGCATTCCTGTAGCTGTCATTGTCTTCCCAGGTGTCAGCAGGAGTAGTGAGCCAGTCACATTTCACTCGAAGAGCATCAAACAGAAAGTGAGACTCTGGCCCTACCAGGTCTGTGAGAACTGTAGCTGCATTGATGACAGAAAACACTGGCTTGCCTTTCCTGTAACTCTCAGGTTTCTCTGTTTCTGACAGCTTGACTGCGAGCTTCCCTTTTGCAGAGTTGGTCATGCTGGCATGTGAACAAGGTGAATGGCACTAGTTCCTGGGTCAGCTACCAGCGGTGGTTGTTCATTTTCTTGAGAACAGAGGTTGCCAGTTCATAGTCATACTGCTTGGCTTGCCTTTCCTGTAACTCTCAGGTTTCTCTGTTTCTAACAGCTTGACTGCGAGCTTCTCTTTTGCAGACTTGGTCATGCTGGCATGTGAACAAGGTGAATGGCACTAGTTCCTGGGTCATCTACCAGCGGTGGTTGTTCATTTTCTTGAGAACAGAGGTTGCCAGTTCATAGTCATACTGCTTGTATTGCAGCATGTTCTTCATAAGCTGGAGGTCATGGATAGGTGCATCAGCTGCAGATGTGGTGGTCACCCAGTGGCTGGTGTAGAATAAGGCCATGAACTTGTTCATCCTCTCCATCTTGAAGATGGAGCCCGTGTTGTATTTTAGTTCTTTGGAAAACATGAGCATCTTCATACAGTAAATGTTCCTGGCCATCCAGCGGGCTTGGTGAATGGCACCTGGCTTGGCCCGTGGATACCTCGAGGAGGTTCCTCGCCAAGCCGGATCAGGCACAGCTCTGTCACCTCTCTGTAATCTGCCCTCGGACTTGCTTCCTCAAGGAAATTGCTTAAGACTGCAATTGTGCTTGTCTTCTGTTTCAAGTCTTGTTCAACTAGGCCCAGAACTCTTGGGCAGTCCTTAACCAACTTGTCCCACTTTTCTTTCACATTGTTGAACATTGGGTTGTCAGGACTCTTGACCTTGCTGAACACAGCCTCCCATACACTTCCAATGATTACCTCTGATATGTGATGGCGACAAGCGAAGTAGAATACCTTTTTGCCTAGTTTTTCTTCAATAAGCTTCGCTGCACCCTTGTTGATGCCACTGTTGCTTGCTGTGGTATCAAATACCAAGCCTACAATGTTGTCTGTGAGACCCCATGCTTTTATCAGTTCCAATGTAGCATTACACTGTTGGATTCCTGTGGAACTTTCTATGAAGGACACACCAAGCAGCTTCCCTTCTTTATACTGTGGAGTACCAGAGACGAGCACTGCAAGACTTTCCACTGGGTATCTTTCACCAAGAACATCCCGTAGAAGTTTTCCATCCCAGTGTAGTGTGCAGTAATCTGGCGGACTTTCCTTGAAGTTATTCATGTAACTTTGGCACAAGTTATGACGAGTGTTTATCCTATTTCGTCTTGTAGTAGAGGTTGATATAAAAAAGTCATCAAGATCTGCGCATCCTGCCTTCAACACTGCAGACACCATGGCTGTAGTCTGGTTGTCAGAGAGTGACAACCGATCTGCAGTGCTACAAATCTCTTCACTGGTCATAACTGAGTGTGGACAGTGTAATTATATCGTACTTGGTTTTGATGAACAGCTTGGTGTTGTCTCGGTGTATTCTGAACCCTCACTAGTACCAGAGCCTTGACTGTTCTCTGGGTCTTCATCACTTGAAATTTTCCCAACTTCTGCTGCTGCAGCAGTCACTGATGATAACATTCTCTCTTCTCTTTCTTCTCGGAAGCTTTTCTCTCTAGACTTCTTCTCAAACACCTTATCATGACCTGACATGTCTGCCAGGTGAGTGGTCTGTTGGTCCAAGTAGAAATTTACGTGCTCTTCCTTGGTCTCCTTTGTGAGCAGCCTGTTGCTTCTTATCTCCTCCACAACACCCTTTGCTCCAATATCAAATAACTTGTCTAAGTCCTTCAGAAAGTTAGCTCGTTTCTCTTCCTCTGGTTTGTTATTTCTTCCCTTGTTTTTAACAATTTTCCTGTACTTTTCATGGAGGATCATGACACGGTTGACTGCATTTGGTCTAGTTGGTGTTTTAATCCTTGCCATATTCCAGAATGGCAAAACGACATCCACTGTATCATGGGCTAAAGACCTATTGTCACTGTTGGGATTATCATTCCTCAAATGCAGGAAATACTGGAACACCTGGCGATTAGTAGGAAGTTGAGAGCCCCTGATGCTGGAGCTGGGTTGCCCAATGAGATACACATCACTGAATGACCTTGTGGCAGGAGTTGCCACCTTTCTTCTCTTTTCAGTTGGTTCATCCCGTTCACTTGTATCGCTGACCACTTTCCCACAGCGTAGTTGTCTTCCAGATGCCATGTTGTCAGCAGTTCACAAATCTTAACAAATCAGCTTTAACTTACAATCTGAAATGAAGAGATAAAACATACTTAGTGATAATAAATTATATACATGCATTAAGAGTAACATTTTAGAGATAAAGTTATGTATTATATGATGGCATCCTTTCCAAGCATAAAATATATATATGTTTGTGCATTAAATTTAATTAAAATTAACACACACAGGTGTTCATGTGTTTACTACCATATTGCAAGAAAATTTTATTAGCTTTCATTTGGTATCACTTTCAATGCTATAGCATCAACTTCTGGAAAGCTACAATGAAAATAAGGACATAATATCTCAAATTTTGATGCGTTTTCGAAAAACGTCAACAATAAAATTACATGGCTCTTGAGGCAGGCATAGCCAAGGTCCAAGATCACAATAACTGGTATATTTAGCTAATTTAGACCTTGGAGAATGGGAATAATATCAGTTTCCATTTGTTTGAAGAAAAAGGTCAATTTTAAAGAGGTCTAATGTATATATATATATATATATATATATATATATATATATATATATATATATATATGTATATATATATATATATATATACATATATAAAAGTTACAATAAGTTTACCAAGGTAATCAAAATGGTAAACTTAAAATATATTATAAATATTAAAGAGTTAATATTTACAAGTAAAATAAACTCAGCCAGATATAAAAAGCTCAATAAAACCGAAAAGGAAATAGAGCTTATAATATGAACAAATGATTAATAAAATATGTTAAAAGATATCTTGAAAAAGAGTTAAAAACATATTTAATTTTAAAAAAGGAAGCACAAGATGAGTGGATAGTCCTTATTCCGCGGAGTTTCGAAGAAATACTCTCCTTCTCATCAGAGGGCAGGAATTAGCAAAATGCAGGATCGGATTTTGCATATAAAAGTATTTAATGAAACTACAAGTAAGTCAAAGATCTTACTTGGTTAAAAAAAAGGGTGAGGTAAGGGGAACAGGATGCAAAAGAAAAATAATAAAAGGATTTCACATGAATGGATAGTCCGGTGAAGGGTAAAAATCCAAAAATGGTAAAATCCAAAACGGTCGAATTTAAAATTTCAATCCACTGGGTATATATATATATATATATATATATATATATATATATATATATATATATATATATATATATATATATATTATTATTATTATTATTATTGTTATTATTATTATAATTATGGAATCGTGATTTCAAAACTAAAAAAAAATTGGGTGCCATCAGTTAGAATCGAAATTATAGCATTCAAAGCTGGTGACGTTACCACTGTACTAATGAACTAATTAAAAACTAAAAACTATAAATAAACTAAGATGATTGTACAAAATGTATAACGATTTTTTTGTACATTTTGAGCAAATTTTGACTGCTAAAAAACTATTTTAACCGAATGATTCGTAAATAATCCAATCATTTGAGGCCCCTAGCGCCGCTCTACGACTTTTTGTTTCGGGGGAGATAGCGTTTGAAAACATGGAGGCAGACAGACAGACAGACATATATATAACCTTTTATATATTAGATTTTTTTAACAAACACAGCTACCATAGCAGTTATTACCCTACGAGTACTTTTGTTATATATTAAGATGATGCAAAATATTTTTGTCGATTTAAAATTTTATCTGTAAAATGAAAAACATTTTTGAAAACCTTTATGATTAACAATAATGAACTTTGCACTCTATAACTTTATGTTTCTTCCCGTCCGGCCGGCTGTCCCTGCTGGTAAGGGTGTTGGCCCTTCTGGACCACGGCTCTTTCTTGTCGTATGGGTGACGCCAGCGGGTGCCTACTCGCCCACGTTGTGTCTTCGATCCAAGTCGACACGCGCTGAAAAGGAAGCCTGCTATTCTCCAGCAAGTCACTCCAACCAGACTTGTGACGTCATAAGAAGAAATAAAGACAGACGACTAAAAGTAAAAACTCCAAGTGTATTAGAAAAGCATAATAAAACACTAATTACTTGTTACATAAATCTATAACAGTTGACTGTCGAACACTGCAAACATCTGATTTTCTAAGTTCGTTATTGTAGCCGTGGTATGAGTTGAGCGCGACTCATTTCTTCAGTCGATACGAGATTCAACACGTTTGGCCTTTTGTCCAGAAACATTTCTACTGCTTTACGTGACATAAGTCATCTTGCGAACGGCGGTCTGTCAGCTCGGCGTTTCGACCTCAGCCAATAAAAAGGGAAAGATCACACGACTTCGCAACTTGCTGTGTTCATATACCAATTTACCAGTGCCGGTTAAAGATTGATTTTCAATTCATGCGTATCCAGTGTTTGAACCGGTCAATTATCGGTGTCGCCCGACATTCGATACCATATTCCTATATATCAAATGTCGACCTGTTTAACTTTCCTTTATTGTTTTCTCCATCATCTTTTTATCGATGAGTTTCTGTTTAAAACTTTGACCGTTTTTTCTGTTTATCTCTTACTTTAAAAAAAAAATGTAACTTAAAACTGACTTATTTATTTTATGAATTAAGTATCAGTAATTCTAAAACCTACTAGCCAGGTTCGATTTCTTGTGCCGCACTTCCATATTCAACATCAGACGCTTCACAATGTTATAACTGGACCTTATTAATGCGTCGCATTTAAAATTCGATGCAAAAGGTTTTGATGTGAAATATGAATCTTACTCATGTTCAATCTAATATCGTGATCTAAATGGTTTCGTAATCCTCGAAATACCTGATAACCCTAGGAAGCTAGGTCAGAAAAATATGCAGGATGGGGCCAGATTTTCCAGCCAAATATTCTTAGAAGATCTTTGCGCAGTAGTGTAGAGACAAACATTAATATGATAAAAAATGACTTCTTTTCTGTTAACTTTTAAGAAGAAAGATCGTGTACGAGTCAACATGGGTGAGAATATTGCAGAAATATATAAAAAAAAAAATGCTTTATGTTTTGCAAGAAAAATGATAAATCAATAAAAGTGATATGTTTAGGTAATAACTAGGGGTATGACAATAGACTATTCTTTTCATTGTTTTGAGTCTCAAGTGTATATCCGTTGATATCTTATATGCTTTTATATGGAGTGATGTGGTTCTCGGTTGATTAACAGCATTTACCTGTGTCGGATATATACTCGAGAGACAGAACAATGATCGGAATATTCTATTGTCATAGCCCTAGTAATAACATTAAAAACTTACAATAGTTTAGAATGTCCCTTCTTTGCACTGAGATTATACTAGTTTTGACCAATTCAAAAGTTACTTAATGGCATATTCTTTACGAGACGTTGCGATGTAGAATGTTAATAAGGAACAACCTTTAAATATTTACATTTTAATACCGGAGTAACAAAGAACCAATAATAAACAAGTATTTATGAAATTGAAAAAATAAACAACATTAAAAAACCATAAGAGGCGTTCTATGGCTTTCTATCTCTCTGTAATGCTAACATTTGAAATAACATTTTAATCATTAGACGGATAGATTAAATAGAAAGTTGTATAGATTGCTTAACAATGATTGCTTAACAATGATTGCTTAACAATGTATAGATTGCTCCACAATGATCAGGAGAGAATTATAACAGCTGTCCAAGATCAAGTCTCGATGATCATTGCTTTTAAGAAGACGAGTGGTCTCAGCTGCTTTATCGTTATTTTCATGGCAAGTGCTCGACTGAGCTTCACTCTATGGCCCCCCTCGCCAAACTTTCACAAGAAACATTCGTCTAGCTGAAAATACTATCAATAATTCCCCCACTGTTTATCTGTGCCTAAACCTGAACGTAGATTCCATGAACAAAGCTTCTTTCTTAGAAGTACACGCCTGTGGAATAGGGCAGTTCGATTTGCAACTATTTTCAGAAAGTCAACATGGCACTGGTGATGATAGTTGGGATTTGATGTGATAAGAACAGATACCAAAAATTAGATTCCTATCTTGAACAGAAAATTGAGCATTTAATTTTAAAAATCGTGTAGAAAAATGCTGAGAAATCCTTCATTTTCATAGCATTTTACACAACACTGACTTTGGAATTTCACTATTTGTATAAAATTCCAATTAAAATTGATATATTTATATGAAATACATTGAAAGAAAAATAAATACATAAATTATGATTTTACTTTTGAATCACAACTAGCAAAATATCTCAACTTTTATTGCATTAATTAAACGAAAATTGTTAAAAAAGCTAAGCAACTAAGTCTTTTAAATTAAATTTCACAATCTAAAAAGATATGTGGAGATATGTTGTTGGTGAAAGAAGACGAAAACAAGTGGCAATTTACAAATCAATAAGTATATACATATATGTATATACTTATATAATATACACATATTTATTCAGTTGTATTAGGTACAAATGTCCTACTTGTTATGTCTGCGACAATATCCATTATTAATTTTTTTAAAAAATCCCTTTTCAAATGGTAGACGTGACAGATCGATTCAAAGCATGCTAGATGATGGAGCGGAAGTTGGGTAGCTGTGTGGAGCTTCAGAGCAGATGTGAGGAGGGGATTTATGTATGGTATGATTAGGTAATTGGTATGATTAGGTAATTAACATGTTTAAATATATGTATACAGGGTGTCCCAGAAGTAACGCACCATGTAGATTTATATAAAAACAAATATGAATATCAATGAATATCAATTTTATTAATCAAAATCACAATAGATGCTCAAATTGTTCACCTTCAGCCTGAATACATGCATCGATTCTCTTTATAAAACTATCTTTTACTTTAATGAGGGTTCCAGTAGTAATTTTTTGACATTCAATTATTATCGCATCTTTCAAATCATCAAGAGTACGTGGACGATTCTGGTAAACTACAGATTTAAGATGCCCCCAAACGAAATAGTCAAGAGGTGATAGATCTGGTGATCGGGGTGGCCACTCCACGGGACCTCTTCGCCCAATCCATCTTTCTGGAAAATTTTGATTCAGGTAGTCACGCACATAAATAGCAAAGTGTGGTGGAGCTCCATCTTGCTGAAATAAGAGGTTTTGTCGTCTAATTACAGGAACATTTTCTAGGTATTCAAACAGGAAGGTCTGTAAAAGCTCTAAATAAGTTTCTCCGGTGACATTGTTAGTATTGAAAAAATAAGGACCAACGATTTCTTCCTCCCATATTCCAGCCCAGACCATTATCTTAGGGTTGGTCTGATGATGACCCTCCTCATGCCAGTTAGGATTTACTTCTGACCAATAGCGCATATTGTGACGGTTTACTCGCCCATTTAAATGAAAGATTGCTTCATCACTAAATAATATCGAAGAATCCAGGTGATTACACACCCATTCACAAAACTCTAATCGCCCATCTGTGTCATCGCCATGTAGAGCTTGTACAAGATGCACTCTGTACGGGTGAAATTTCTGTGTTTTAAGAATACGATGTACTGATGATTTGCTAATCGTAAGCTCCTGGCTTATTCTCCTTACTGATTTCACGGGGCTTCTAGCAACATTCGCCAAAACCATAGTTGATGTTTCCTCATCAGTTACATTCTTTCGTCGACCACATCTCTCGCGGTCAGCAACTGAACCTGTTTCTTCGAAACGTTTGATCAAACGGCAGACAGCGGTATGGCTCAATGGTTTTTCTCGCTCGGGATGAGTGCGGTTGAATTCTTTAGCTACCGAGCGGTATGTAGCCCCATCTCTTCCAAACATGAAAATCAATTTAACTCTTTCTTGCATTGTTAATTTCTCGCCCATATCGAATAAAATCTGAAACAAAAAAATATAAATATAAATATATGGTGCGCGACTTCTGGGACGAATAAAATCTGAAACAAAAAAAATATAAATATAAATATATGGTGCGCGACTTCTGCGACACCCTGTATATGGACATCTATGTATGTACTTATTGATTTGTAAATTGCCACTTGTTTTCGTCTCTTTTCACCAACAACGGCTATATTTCATTCCTCGCATTGTGATAGCTTTCTAAATCTCTACTACATACCTATCCCACACAATGCTTCAAGCAAACTACATATCGATCCTATATATGCAGATGTATTACACAATATTGTAATTCTGTAACTTGATACAAGTTATAGAACGATGTAGTTTAAATTTATTAAACACAGTAATATAACTAAATTGTTCTATTTAATTTCTTTTCAAGAAAAATGAAGGTCTAATTTGCTGGCACGATTACTTTATAATAATGTATCTATGTCTTACTTCCTGTCCATATACAACTTTTTTTTAGAAAAATCAATCAAATTTGACCCGTGTTTGGCTGCAAAATTGAGAGCAGTAATCTTTTTCACTCTTATTTTTTTTTAGTTGTTCACTATTTGAAAACACTTTTTTTTTAATATTTTTGTGATGAAATATGAATAAAACTGACTATTGTTCGGGTAAATTGAGACAACTAATAAAATTTAACGGATAAATATTTATTTACCTAATAGACAAAATCGTTTGAATGCCCTTTTCTTCACATCTAATTCATCTGAGTTTATCATCGATATTCCGGAAGTAGTGCAAAAGCACTATATTTGGAACTGTTTAAAACAGTAATTTGGATTTCAGTTAACTGTTTTGTTCTCTGAATCATATTAAAATATACTGTTGTTAATTAAAAAATTATTGTCGGTTTTGATTTCAAACCAAGTAACTGCATACACTTGGATGATAAATGTGACCAAAATGTTTAATTTATCATAGTGTTTGAGGATAGACACCCCTGGTCCATAGACACATTAATCTTGTGGCCTATGTTAGCCATTTTGCTTGATTTTAGGGCCCAATTTTCTAAGCTGCATATCTTAGTTTAACTTCTCGAGAAAATGCCAACAGCATACTCTCAAAAATAGACTCTGGTCTTCACACTTAAATTATTTGTTTCCTCTGCTGTCAGATAATGATGATCGGAAGGGGCACTATTTTTTTAGAATTCTACTTGAGGCAAATCTTTACAATTCTTGATACTAAGTTTCCCCAAAGGACCAGTAAATGTTGTTAGGCTTTTTTCTTGTTCCATCAATTAATTTAAAAATTGCTCTAAATAGCAGTTCTTCTAGTGGAACCTGAAAATTGCAAAATGTGCATGTTTAATAATAGAGCCAGATTACATAATAAATACCAATATATTATTTTATTTTCCACAAAAAGGAACATAATTGCAAGTGAATCTATAGAATTAATTTACCTCCTTGTTAGCAGGACAAGTGCAGACTATGTGCCTTTTTGACAATTTTGACAATTTCCTGCAAAGTCTTCACATCTCAAGTCAGGAAGTTTACAGCTACAAGAAAATATATCAAACAATCTGTCTTGCAGTTCCTTCATTTTTTTCACTTTGGTTGCTGCAAGAGATTTCCTGTCAATCTGTTTGGCCTTCTTATAGCAAAATATATTGACCTTCTGTCCTATATAACGTTCCCTTTACAAGGACAATTGTGAATTTGCCAAATAATAATTAATTCCTTAGCAATTAACATAGGAATCCCACTATTTTTTAAGTAGTGATAACTGTTTTCGAGGAAATAACTAAACTGGACTACTTGTCGTGAAGTTATGGGTGCTGTTTCATCCGAACGGCAAGGTGGACCAGCAAATTTTGTGAACCACGGGTTAAAACTGGACGTTGTGCTTTCACTGACATTTTAATATGAAAAGTAAAATAAATAAATAAATGGATGATAACTGATGGAAACTGTTTTAGGTTATCTTCCAGTTTCATATGTAAAAAAATAAGCGCTAGTTATAAGAAATAATGAAAAACTTCGTAGAGTTGCATTAGATGTATTGAAGAGAGAGGACAAAACCAAATCAGAGGCATAGTAGTGTTTAGTTTAGACACTTTTAGCAGATTTTAGCTCCTCCTTCGATAAAATGAATTTACTCATAGAGATTCATTCTTGCTGTAGTTGTGCCATTTTAAACGAGTGTTTAGAGTTTGAAAAGCCAGTGCTTGTGCATCTATGTTACCATGCTATTTTTAATAGTATTTTCAAGTTAAATTTAATTTTTATAAAATTTTTGTTTATTAAATTTTTAGGTGAAAGTACAGAATAGTTACAGCACAACCTCCTATCTTCCCCATGTTAAGAATGATTTTCTAAATAATAAAGTTATTTTAGCACACTAACATAGATGTACAAATAAGGAAAACCTTTAAAGCAGTTTCCTTATTTACTCGTATTAATCTTTGTGTGTTATCTGATTTTAAAACTATAATTTTGGAATAAAAATACTGCTTAAAAACAATTACTCCCTGAAAATAAAAGAAATAAAAATTTGACACTAATTTTCTGCAAAGTATTTTTTATTAAGTAGAAAAACTTGAAAATGTACGTGGTTATGTTTCGTAAAGAATGTGTAGAATAAAATTGTATGGATTATATATTATTTTAAAATATAAAACTGGAGTATTACCATATTTTAATAAAAATTTCAAATAGAATTTGATGTGAAATATTAGGTTGGTGCAAAAAATGTTTTTTACAATAATTTGAACATCAAAAATATGCCATTATTTTTGCACCAACCTAATAGAAAAACAAATTAAAAAAGATAAAACAAATTTTTAGATTCCCTGCAGACACATGAAATATATATTTTAAACTTTTTCGCTTTTCCTTTCGAAATAATTAAGCCTAAATCGTAATGTGTTCAAATGAAATAATAAACAAATGTTAATTTTCAATATCAATAACGAACGTGTTTTACAACAGTGAAATCTAAAATGTTTCCACCTCAAAATGTTCCTGAAGTAAAAAAGTGAACATTGGTCGCTATTATTAAAAAAAAACATAATTTTGTCTTTACACTTAATATTTATTTTATTAATTCATTATCCTCACACATTTTATTTATAAATGTAGTTTAAAACATTCTAAATAATGATTCCATTTTCTTAACAGTACGGTTTGTTTTGATGACGGGGCGTTCTTGACAATACATCGAAAAAGTTTTAATAGCTTCAATTTTTCAACTTTTAAAGTAAAGCAAAGAAAACGATTTGAAAAAAGAAAAATTCGTGTAGGTCTTTTCTATGTCAACCCCCAACTATCATCACCATTGACTCACCGGGGTTCCAAAATCGATCTGCCTTACTGTGGAACTGTTTTCCGTTTTCCTGCTTTCCAGCTGATTACAATCTGATTGTCTTCAAGTCCAACGTAAACAAGTTCTTGATGAGGCGCTCCACTTAAGTTAACACATTTACCGAATTGACATTACTAACGATTACTATATTGTCCAATTGACTACTGTACACTCTTAACCTGAGTGGTCTCTGGGCCTTGATAAGTGGCGATGCCTATGTAAAAAAAATCCAGATTCTGCCACACAGAAGTAGAATGTGTGAGCCGCCTGGCACCCAGCTGAGGCTTCAGCTGATCGATGGCTATTATACAATGCGACACAATGGATGTGTAAATATATCCACTGGACCAACTGTCAAATGTTGAATATAATATGCAGCAGCAAATCCTGTGAACATATGCCAGAAAGAACAGTTAGAAATTAGTCATACACCATCCACTATGACTATACAATTCCTACAGGTACGTACACAAAAAAAACGGAGCTATTAAACAGGACTTAGTGATATGGAACAAGGAGAAAAAGAAGCAAAGTCAGTGTCCCCAATGATGCTGGATTAAAGAGAACTGAAATGGGAAATAATGACGAAATACCAAAGTCTTAGTTCGACATAAAAAAAACTCGAATCTTAAGATCTCCATAAATTCAATAATTAATAAAGTCATGAATAAGAATTCTAAAATTACCTGGCTAATATACCTTGTGTACCAAGCGCAAAAGAGATACAAACAATTGCTCCTAAAAGAATGGTTAGAATCTTTAAAAAATATTTTTTTGTTTTGAATGTAGGAGATAGCAGGTGTATGTCTGATATCCGGTAGAATGTTCCATCTCCAGCTAGAACAACATGATTAGAACATTGACAAAAAGGATAAAATCGCGCTTCTTAATAAAATCCGTTATTTCTATTACGTTTGATATTGTTCAGTCAAGCATTGTTTATTTTTCTCGTTTTTGTTACTAATCTGTAGAAATCCATTTCCACCATTGTTCTTGCCATTTTCTAACCATTGTCGACCTTTCTCGCCAAATCAACTCCGCCATTAAAATCTCTCTCTCTCTCCAATTTCTCCCCCCCTCTCTCTCTCTCCCTCTAACTCTCTATCTATCTATCTATCTATCTATCTATCCCTAGCCCCCTTTTTCTTTCAATTCCCTCTCTCTGTTTCTTTCTCTCTCTCCTAGTTATCTAAAACTATTCTTCTTTTTATTTTTCTTTACATCCCCACATAAATCGGTGACCTTTAATCGAATCATTGAACGTGATTGAGCCTCGCTCGTGACGTCTTTATGTCTGACGTTGCTGTGAACTGATGAGAATGTTTGGCGATCGGAACAAAGAGAAAACAAGGGGAAATAATTGATTTTCGTTTTTCTTTGCTTTATTGATAACAACGGAATACTAGCCGATTCGACGACAACGGTATCAACCTCATGCCACGGATACTCACAATAAAACAGATACAAACGAGAAAGGAGCGAACATCTATAATATCAATGAATTGTTTTTCTGTCCGTCTGTCTTTATATCTCTTTGTCTATTTTTTTTCTAATGAAGGCAAAAGTGTGCACACATAAGTCCAGCATATGAAGTTGTGCAATCTGCATTAATCTGTACGTTAGCTTTGGTTTTCTATTCTATTCACAGGCTTTCATTGATCCTCTATACCCATTATAACTTTAACTCAATTCCCCAGTTTAGCTAAGGGGGTTAACGAACTTCACCAAACAATCTACATATTACGAATGGAACTGTTTCTTTTTTATTTTCATTTTGACCCTAAATAACCTGAAACTAATCCTGACACAATACAAACTAAATTGAAGTCGGTTTTCCTCTCATTTTTATCCTTGGTGTAGAAGCATTGAGGAAATCATGAACTAACCCGATGAATCAACGCACAGGGATTTCTAATAATAAAAGCTAAAATGTTTTACGGATATTATTATAGTTAAATCATTTTTTATATTCCATCCCGAACAACTCCGGGACACGGATCTTGCTAGTAAGAAATATTACGAGAATTTTATGCACAAAGTACTTATCAGATTGTCCCCCCCGCGCAACAATCACGAAACTTAAGGATTTAAAATTAAGTATTAAGCTTTCATTAATCAAATAAACATTTTATTTTAAAGAGGTCGTTCCAAAAGTAAGGCCTCAAATTTTTTAACTAAAAAATAACACGTCGGAGAACTACGAAGACGGAAATGCTTCCATGAAAACGAGCGACCAATATTTTTCTACATAGTCAACACTATTCTTAATGCAGTGATGAACGATGCCTCAGTCGTAAAGGTTCAAAGCGCGCTATGCCACCCAAATTTCTGTTGCCATTTTGGAATCAATTGTAATTGTGCTGAACAGCAGCTGTTTCGGCTTTGTAAACGTTCAACAGGCGCCGGTAAATGTTAATCGGTTCAATTTTTCTGCATGAAGGAATTCAATTACGCATCTGTTTCTGACACACCTCCATGACAGATTGCTTTCTGAGAGTCTCACTCCGTCAATATCTGTAACAAAGAAATGAAATTTCATGTCATGAATGCATAAAGTCATCATCACAACAATGCAAGTTACAGTCTCCTTTAATCCATCCGGGCGGAATAAAAATGGCATGCATTACTTTTGGAACGTCCCTCATATATGAAAACTTATAAAAAATGTATTTTTCGTTAAAGGAAGAAAAAAGCAACGTTACTAAAGTTATATATCATTGACTATGCATTTTCTTTCATTTTTTATGAAAATAAATTCTCTTACATGTAAACAATAACATTTTAAATATGATCATTACATATTACGAAAAAAGACTTGATTTTCGTGTTAATAAATTAATATAACGCAAAGAAAAATCACTTATCGAATTAACGCTATTATCATATAATAATATATCAACACCTCGAATTGTATGACAGTCAAGGTGATTCCCATTGTAATTGAAAAGCTTGGGAACATAACAAAAAAAAGCCACCATAAATGGCTTGACAATTTTTTTTACAATTTTGAAAAAGGTTTGCCCGTTGGGAACGGCGATAGTGTTGATACAGCTTGAATGTCTAAAGTCAAAGGAATTGACCTGATGTTTAAGAAAGAAAATCCAACTTAAAACACCCAAAGTTGAGACGACAACGACAATGACAAAGACGACGACAACAACAACAACACCACCAACGATGATGATGATGATGATGATGATGATGATGGTGACGACGACGACGACGACGACGACTAGCAGGACTCGGGAAAATTCCATAGAATGAGAAATGTATTTAATGAAGAATATAGATAAAGCTGGTTGGTATATTTCTGGATAGTGCACAAATTAGTTTTTTTTTACACAAGAAAATTAATAGCATGCAATATTTCTCTGAAAATAGAGTCCATTATATTTTAAACAAAGAACTGATCCAAATGAGATAAATTAATAAGTACCAATAAATACTCCAAAAGTAATATTGTCATCTATAGTTCAATACAAATAATAAAATTACATTGTAAGAGGCAATCTTTAATGCAGCACTAGGCAGACAATGATCTTATTTTGTCCAGTTTCTCTCCAATGTTCTTTCTTACGATACGTTTACCTGACTTCATTCTTCGATGAAAAATCTCTGCATATCGAAATTATTAAGAATTTTCTTCTCTCACCCTTACAACATATATTATTATAAGGATATTCGAAAACGAGGCTAGATCTATCTAGTCCTATCTGTTTATCCTTCAGCTAACATTCACGTATGTGGAGACTTCAATGTTCACAACGTCGAATGGTTGACCCACTCAAACAAGACCGATGATGAGGGGAGGTTCTGTCATCATTTCTCCATTGATTATGACCTCACTCAGATTGTTCTTGAACCCACCCGTGTGTTCGACAATGACGGCCAGTATGCGAGTCTACGAGACCTTTTTCTCACAACTTGCCCTGAACTATGTTCAGTTTCTGTTCTGTCTCTTCTTGGATCTTCCGACCACTCTGTTATGTCAATTAAGATAAAAACGAAATGTAGTAAGTCTCCAGACGTACCTCTCCATCGTACAGTATATCGATACACTATGGCTGACTAGGATAGCTTCCGTACATTTATATCGGATCTCCCTCTGCGTTCCATGTTTAAAAAAAAAAACGTGTTTTCTATAGTATCAGACCTGACAGAATAGTTAATTGTAGGTATAGGCCGTTTCATACCCTCGAAAACGTTCCAATAAAAACCTAACAGCCAGCCATTGTTCTCTCCAGAATGTGCTGCATCCATTGCGCACAGAAATCACTTTTTCCAATGCTTCCAACGTAATAGATGTATGGAAACTAAAGCTGCTTTCAGGACTGCCAACAACTATTGTAAGAAAGTAATATAGAACGCAAGAGCCCGTCAAGTTAAAAGTAGCTGAGCAGCGGCTTGGTTCCCATCAGTTTTAGCAAATAGCAAACAGAATCCTGAACAGAAGCGTGTGCTCTATCCCAACTATCATCAATGGACCTGAGGTAATCTCGTCAGCATCAGGCAAAGCCAAACTCTTTGCCAAGAACATTGCAGCTAATTCTACCCTTTGCGACCAAGGCCGCCAACCCCCAATATTTCCTCCAGTATAAAAAAACGCTATGTGATATACATATCTCTGTACATGATGTTGCCAAGCTAATTAAAACCTTGATTCCAGTAAAGCAACCCTGACGGTATTCCAATTATAGTACTCAAAAACCTTCAACCAGAGCTAGCGCCCATACTTACCAAACTCTTTAAACGTTGTCTTAAGGAGAATTGCTTCCCATCACCTTAGAATATCTCATCAGTATACCCTGTATTTAAGAATTCAAGTGATCACTCATCCCCCTCTCAGTACAGGCCAATAAGTCTCCTGTGCGTCATGAGTAAGTTGCTAGAATCTGTGTTAAATATAGAAGTATTCAACCATCTCAGCAAAAATTATCTTCTTAGTGACACACAATATGGTTTCCGTTCTGCTAGATCTACAGCAGATGTACTAACAGTTATATCTCATAGGATTAGCGAATATCTCGACGGAGGCAACCTTTCTAGGGCAATTGCTCTTGACATATCTAAGGCCTTGATAGAGTATGGCATGAAGGTTTACTTCACAAGATCTCTAGTTATGGTATAGCTGGAAATGTCTTCTCATTATTAAATCATTTCTTTCTGACAGGTTCATAAGAGTAATACCTAATTACAATGCCTCCCCACGGGACAGAGTTAGACACCAGCCTCGTTTTTTAACGTGGAGAAAAGGTACAAAAATAAAAAAAATTGTCTCAGTCGTGAAAAAAGAGATCAAGATGCTGACGACACTCTAATCTATGGTAGCAAATCTAAGACAGTAAACGACCAAGTTCTCTCCGATTCTCTCTCCTCTGATTTGAGCACGTGGTACAATGGGAAAAGAAGTGGCTGGTTACTTTTAATGCATCTAAAATCAAGCTTCTCTCTTTATACCGTCAACGTTCTGATTCCCATCAGGCATCCGTTGAAATGAATGGCTCTAGTATTGAGGAGGCCTCAAGTTTTGACAAGCTTCTCGGCTTGACCTTTGCCCCTGATCTTAAATGGAACAGGTACATCAAATCTGTTGCCAAGGCCGCTGGAGAAATGGTGGGTTGCTTCTATGGATCCAGTAGATATCTCACTGTTGATCCAATTCTCTATTTATATAGGAGCCAGGTACGTCCAAGGATGGAATACTGTTGCCACATCTGGGCAGGAGCTGCTAGAAAGGGCGTCCTGCCTTGATATAGTTCAAAATAGACTTCGTAGCCTCGTAGGAGATATCCTTTTCTCTTCCCTGCAACCTCTGTCTCACAGAAGAGATGTTGCGAGTTTGTCTCTGCTGTATCGTTATTTTCAAGGCAAGTGCTCGGCTGAGTTTCAGTCTATGGTCCCCCCTCGCCAAACTTCCACAAGAAACACTCGAAAATACTATAAATAATTCCCCCACTTGTTATCTGTGCCTAAACCTAAACGCAGATTCCATGAATAAAGCTTCTTTCTTAGAACTGCACGCCTGTGGAATTGTCTTCCGTTTTCCTGCTTTCCAGCTGACTACAATATGGTTGTGTTCAAGTCTAACGTAAACAAGTCCTTGATGAGCCGTTCCACTTGTTAACAAATTTACCGAATTTCCATTACTAACAATTACTATATTGTCCAATTTATACACTCTTTAACCCTTAGTCTTGATAAGTGGTGATGCCTATGTAAAAAAAAAAAGATTAAAAGAAGTTTACTCCGATGTTTTTTGCCAAAATTTGCGAATTTAGCATTTTAAAGCAGTTTGGTATTCAAACATTCTATTTCGGCTTTTTCAAGCGTGATGTACGGACTAACTAAAGAATGAGCGTGCAGAATATCGTACATATTTTGATATTATTAACATATTTTGATAATATAAACATATTTGATATTATTAACATATTTGGATATTATTAACATATTTAATATTATTAACATATTTTGATATTATTAACATATTTTGATAATATTTACATATTTTGATATTATTAACATATTTTGATAATATAAACATATTTGATATTATTAACATATTTTGATATTATTAACATATTTAATATTATTAACATATTTTGATAATATTAACATATTTTGATAATATTAACATATTTTGATAATAATAACATATTTTGATAATATTAACATATTTTGATAATATCAACATATTTTGATAATATTAACATATTTTGATAATATTAACATATTTTGATAATATTAACATATTTTGATAATATCAACATATTTTGATAATATTAACATATTTGATAATATCGTACATATTTTGATATTATTAACATATTTTGATAATATTAACATATTTTGATAATATTAACATATTTGATATTATTAACATATTTGGATATTATTAACATATTTAATATTATTAACATATTTTGATATTATTAACATATTTTGATAATATTTACATATTTTGATATTATTAACATATTTTGATAATATAAACATATTTGATATTATTAACATATTTTGATATTATTAACATATTTAATATTATTAACATATTTTGATAATATTAACATATTTTGATATTATTAACATATTTTGATAATATTAACATATTTTGATAATATCAACATATTTTGATAATATTAACATATTTTGATAATATTAACATATTTTGATAATATTAACATATTTTGATAATATCAACATATTTTGATAATATTAACATATTTGATAATATCGTACATATTTTGATATTATTAACATATTTTGATAATATTAACATATTTTGATATTATTAACATATTTTGATAATATTAACATATTTGATAATATTAACATATTTGATAATATTAACATATTTTGATAATATTAACATATTTTGATATTATTAACATATTTTGATAATATTAACATATTTTGATAATATCAACATATTTTGATAATATTAACATATTTGATAATATCGTACATATTTTGATATTATTAACATATTTTGATAATATTAACATATTTTGATATTATTAACATATTTGATAATATTAACATATTTGATAATATTAACATATTTTGATAATATTAACATATTTTGATATTATTAACATATTTTGATATTATTAACATATTTTGATAATATTAACATATTTTGATATTATTAACATATTTGATATTATCATTTGTAATTTTACAACGCGATTTTATAATAGTTCTTTTTTGCGCATGAAAGTTACAAGGTGTATTCAATTAGTTTTCAGATTTTTTTCGTATGGACACTTTTATTGATAGTAAACACATGTGAAACTCTAATTCCCCTCGCTGCAATACACTTGGTGTACAGTTCCAACAACTTCTGGAATGCTCTATGGAAGTCTTCTTGTTTGAGCGTGTCAATGACCTTCGTGACATCCCCTTTCTTGTCAATTATCTAATAATGAAATCCTCTAATGTTTTTCTTGGGCTTAGGAAATAACCAAAAGTTACAGAGAACAAGGTTCGGACTGTAGGGAGGGCAAGTAACTGTCTTTATGTCCATCTTGGTCAAATAGTCTGATCTTCTCCGAGCACCTTTGGGACGAATTTTGTGCAAATCTTTCACATCTTTAGTTTCTCGTGATAACTGTGTCTACAGTTCCCACACTGACATCAACTGTGCACTTATTGTCTCTATAGATACACCATAGTCCTTATCCATGAAATTCTTTATTTGACCAATGAACTCTGGTGTTCTGATTTCCTTACTCCTTCCACACCTCTCATCATTCCTCACAGACTCCCTGCCTTCCTTGAATTTCTTATGCCACTCAAAAACTGATGCGCGACACGTGCAAGATAGTCCAAGGCACTTTAAATCATTCCATATGTTTCTGTGGCATTTTCCCAAGTTTAAAACAAATTTTTATTGCATATTGTTGTTTTAAAATTTCCTAATGTCCAGATTGCTTTTTTTGAAATTCGCCAGCTTGTGACAATCAGGCTTTAGTAGGGTGTATACCAATTCCTGCTGTAGCTGTTCATTTGAACCTGAAACCATAAAACTTGGTCTATCATCTTATATAATATTTAATTCTTGTTTAAAGTTTAACTTGCATGCATACAGTTACGTTAATGTTCTGTAAATATTTAGATCAACTTTGCCACGCATTATTCATTCGTGGCTTATAAAAGGTATTAAATACAGCTTCTATATTATATTCGTCGTAGTCTGTTCGTTTCATTTTTTCTCGCAAACTACAGGGTCAATCTGGCTGAAATTTTTTATTGACCTTTACTATGGTAAGGTACAGCGTACTGAGTATTGTGGTATCCGTTACATCCACAGTTAGTGTTTAAATGTGATTAGTCAGCACCATACCAATACTTACTCTAGAATTTTAGCATAAAGCACTAATTCTTAATAAACGGGTTATAATTTTTCCCGTTAAAAACGGACAAAATACTAGTCCGTTTTATTAATGAATCTATTTCAGAACTTACGAGATAAAAATAGCGATTTTTATATTAAAACAAATTGGATCGTGTACATTATGCAGTATTATCAGTTTTTAAAAATAATAAGTCCCCCTCATACTTGCATACGTCGGTACTTCTCTATCGATTTTGTTTTAAGTAAAAGTTATTATTAATCTTTACCCTTGTTTGTCCATCACCTTAACCCAAACACTATACAGCTTGCACGCCCTAGAGAATACAGCATATAGCTGCTTATCGCTGAATACGGGTTGTGGTAAAAAAAAAAATCTCGTAAGTTGTTTAATGTTTATTCTTGAGATGTATTTATAGGCATTTTATATGGTAAACAAATGAGAAGCTAGTTTATCTCTAAAGTGAATTGTAAGGTATGCTACCCTAGGGACCGCTTTATTCTGGGAATGAGAACATTTTAGTCGAGAGTTGCAGCACTTTTTAACACTATCACACCTGTGGTTTATTAAGGCCTTATAATAACGAGAAGTTCTCACAGCCCCATATTGTATTACTAAAATCATAAATATGAGACAAGACAAATAAACACTCACGTAGAACATTTTAATACAGGGTTGTCTAAAAGTATGTTATATAATTACCATGTTGGACGTTTCTTTTAATATTTAAGTATATTTCAAGCATCAGACAGAAACTATTTTAATCTCTCAGATTATTTCTTCCTTAAGCACTAGCATTTCAGCCCGGCGTTGCCCGGGTGTTTGGAGGTGTATGTTGAGCAAAAAAGAAAAAAAACGCGGTCAATTTTTTTTAAACTTTGGCCCCTATTATGACCCCTTAACATTTATTGTTTTGGGCTCAAATCAAGTTAGTAAGTTAGATCCATGTCCACGGAACCTATATCTAAAATTTTAAGTGTTTAGACCCAAAATTGTCGGAGGAGTTTGGTAGAGTTCTCAAAGGTCAAATCGTTGAACTTTGACCCCTTCACAGCCAAATTTCTGGATGAAAACCGATCACAAAGATTTTTCCAAATCTCAATACCCTGTATATCAAATTTCGAGTCTGTAGATTTAAAATTAACATAGTTATTGCGTAGGGAAATGTACACACACACACACGTTCACTTTTATAGATATATAGATTTAATTTTTGTTTTTAAATATCTCCAGGATGCTCTAACACACTGTATGATACAATTTCCGATCTTCATCAATTGTTACGAATATAATTATTTAATTAAGTTATTCTTTTGGGGTTCTTCTCAGAACTTACTAAAAAAAATGAAATACTTTGGTGTCGAATATGGTGAAATAGTGCCATCTTCTTCTAAACCAACGCTAAGCTTACTAGTGTGCCCAACAAGTAGCTTTACGTATACAAATGATACAAAACACCTGTAAACCTACTTTTGTGCCACTTTATATTTTCTTAAAAAATATAGTTCATATATCTAATATAAATATCAATTTACTTGTCCGTACGTCCGGTGTCACACAAAATACCATTATCATTGCAAACATTAATTAATGAGAAACGAATTACCCCCCTTTATAATCGCCCTTTATTGGTTAAAATACATTAAAACCATCCATTCTTAAAAATATTTTATTATCATTATTACCTACTTAATGCCATGTTAAAATCAGTTCAAATTCCAATGCATCTCAGGTGAAAACATTATCATCTACTAAAATCCCATGTCGAAAGATGTAATTCTTTTGTTGATTGGGTATATTTTAAACCGACGCATTTCAGGTGAAAACATTATTACTTTCTAACATGTCATGTTGAAATCAGTACAAACTTCATTGCGATCTCGGTGAAAACACTATTACCTACTTTAATAAGTAAAATCATTGGGTGCTTTTGTTGATTAGGACTCTTTTAAACATACGCATTTCAGGTGAAAACATTATTACCTACGTACATGTCATTTTGAATTTAATACAAATTTCAACGCATATCATATAGTGAAGTGTCATGTAAAAATAAGTAAAATTATAGGACGTTTGTGTTGATTAGAGATATTTTAAACCAACGTATTTCAAGAGAAACATTATTATAAAACTTACAATTCATGTTGAAATTAGTACAAATTACAAAGAATTTCAGGTAAAACAACAAAAAAAATTATTACCCACTTAAGTGGGTAATATTTTTTTAACCTTACCGCATTTCAGGTGAAAACGGCATTACCTACTTATATGTCATGTTCAAATAAGTCCAAATTTCAACACATTTCAGGTGAAAAGATTATTATTTAAGTTTCATGCCGAAATAAGTAAAATCATAGGGTGCATTTGTTAATTAGGAATCTTTTAAATCTACGCATTTCAGGTGAAAATATTATTACCTACTTACAGTTCATGTTGAAATAAGTGCAGATTCCAACACATTTCAGGTGAAAAGATTATTATTTAAGTGTCATGTCGAAATTTTCTGGAATCGTAGGGTGCATTTGTTGATTAGGAATCTTTTAAATCTACGCATTTCAGGTGAGAATATTATTACCTACTTACAATTCATGTTAAAATAAGTACAAATTCTTACGCATTTCAGGTGAACACATTATTACCTACTTAAATATCATGTAAAAATAAGAAAATAGAAAGGAGGTGAAACCATTATTACCTACTTAAGTGCTATGTCAAAATAAGTAAAATTATAGTGTGTTTTTGTTGATGAGGGATCTTTTAAACCTGCGCATCTCATGTGAAAACCTTATTACCTACTTACATTTCATATCAAAATTAGTACAAAGAAATTCGTAACCTGAAAAACCGTATCCCGGGGTTATACTGCATCTCCTGTCTTTTCAATAATCATCTTACGTTACTGTTAGTTCCTTACAACAAGGAGGTTTACGCCTTGTCTAAATCGATTTCTATGAAAAAAATAGAAAAATTGAAATAACATTTTTTAAATGTAACTCAATCATAAAACTGATGAGTATTTTCGCATGTATTTTGGGGTATGAAAATAAACAGCAAAAAAGGAAACACATGTTGATTAATTCAGCTCTATTATAATACTCAGTCAGTTTATTATATATTTTCACCTTTGCTTTTTTTCTCTTTCTGCCTTTCTTCACAACTTCCATCCTGTCTGCTCTATTTTATTATTTTCTCTCTTATTTATTAGTTTTTGCGCTTTCTTTAGTCGTCATTGCTTCCAACTTAATCTGTTCGCTTCCGCGGCGAAGTAAATTTAGCGCGAACATAACGGACAGTTATCAACGAACCGAATGGAAACAGCTGAGGTATTTCACTGCCTCCGCGAACAAAAATAGTCCCTTCTTATTAATCATTAATAACCGAAACACGGCAGACGAAAATAAATGGAAAAATTAATCTGCGTTGACAGTTGAGCTTTAATCCTGCCAACTGTCACGTGATTATGGGTAGCTGCAAAATTAGATACATATTAGCTCGTAAAAAAAATCGGCGAAAAGTTAGTCGAAAAAAAAATTCTATTGCATAATTATGACGCGTATTTATGGTACCAGTCCAAACATAAAATGTCTGTCTGTCTGTATCTCTCTCTCTCTCTCTCTCTCTCTCTCTCACACACACACACACACACACACACACACACACACACACACACCTACTCTTTCTCTCTTTTATCTCGCTATATATAGATAAGACTTTTTGCCCGTTAAAAGGTAAATTAATGACCTGCTAACTTAGAATCAGTTCATTATGCAAAACTTTTATAGTATAAACTGTATCATGATAATCTCTATTTATTCCTATTAATCCATAACTTTGAAAAGAACAGATATTATAATACTTAATTCACTGTAACTTATCATAACAAAGGACCTTACTAAATTTCAGCATGATCATCTGAGGAGTTTCCAAAATAAAGTTACCAGGAAATACGTTACAGAAATATCATGCAGTAAAGGGGTGGGGAGAGAAAAAGAAAGATTGAGATAGAGAGAGAGAGAGAGAGAGAGAGAGAGGGGGGGTCGTAAATGGCGTTTTAAACAAGTACAGGGTGTAACAAATATACCTGTCACACGGGAAAATTGACAAAAGGAAAAACAATATGAATAATTAAATAATAATTTAAACAAATGGAAATAGCTTTGTTCATTTTCTTTTAAATTAAAGTTTTCTAAATTGTGATCTTAATTCCTTATACACTATTGGGAGCGATTTCTGAAGTTTTCATTACTCGGAGAATCATTACAGTAAAGAACCTGTATTCAAGTGTCTAACGGCTAATTGATTGATATCTGAGAACATCAACTAAATTAAAATTGAACAAAAGTGAATCATTTATTTTCATGGATGGATCAATGTGTAAACTCTATTTTGGGTTTTGGATTATGCCTTTCTTTATTGACAGATTTGATAACAGCGAGAATATATGTTTCGTAAACCTATCATTCTTGCGTTTTGGACAAATCTTGGTACAATTAAGATAATAACAATTGGTGCCTGCCATTCAGTGGTTAATTTAAAAACTATAGAAAAAAAAACAATCGAAGTAGGGGTTTATTTGATAAAACGAAATTTAAAAACATGTTACCAAACTAAATTGAAATGAAT
>NW_027633198.1:0-17500 GCF_053919585.1 Euprymna scolopes
CACTCTTTTAAATATATATATATATATATATATATATATATATATATATATATATTACTAACCATAATTATATATATTGAATTTGTATATGTATATATACAATATATATATATATATATATATATATTTATATATATATATATATATATATATATATATATATACAAGTTTATAATTTAACGGTTTCTGATTTAGTAAATAAACCTTTCATGATAATCCAAGTTTTACCCGTTTCTTTTTCCTTTTACATGCTATGGTGAGGTGGTAATTCCTAGCAGGTCTTCAGATGTCGTTGAAGTAAGGTATTCATGTCCGAGACATTGTTAGCAATGTTCGCGCGCATGCGTCGAATAATCGAAAATTCACAGTAAATTAATAAACATTGTTGATACAAGAATACCAATTCAAAATTTAACGGTTTATTAATTGGCATTTTCTTTTATTTGATTAGCGTTTATGTAGCGGCCAATTGTTATGCATCGACGTACAAAATAAAAAACGCACAAACGCATTTATACGCTCATCGTCTGCGCATACACTATCCTAAATAAAAACAAATAATTGTATTTCGTAAGAACGAAAAAACTTATTAATTTTTTTAATTGGATATTTGTGAGCTACTTAAATCCTTTAAACGCCAGATTTCTCTTCAATAAACAAGTAGAACACAGTTAACCCGAATCTGCTTTGGACAGTGTTTTCTGCAACAGTTATCCACACAAATATAAACGAATACACTGATACTCACAATTCGTTGAATTATTATCCTTTGCAAATCCGTATAAACTTAATTCATTGAAATATTTTAATTCTTTTTCACTGAACTTCAATTATAATATGAAATCTATAAACATTGCTTCTTATAAACAACTTTCAATGAATTATAATTTATAAATATGAGTAAAGAAGTTTGGAACACGATTTTCCTGACTCATAAAACACACAGCTCTGAATTAATCGATCCAAGTTTCTCCTAATGGTTCAGCTTCTTTTTTTTTACAATAACTCTAAAAATATTCACGTGCTGAAAACCTTCCAATGAAAACATATATAAATTATCTCTTTTATGAATACATGCTTTCTTTCTGAACTCATTTTTTTTTGTTTTGTTTACCGTATAACACCGTCTCTTGTTTTTCTCATATTTATTTATAAAATCTGCAAATTTTTTCAAAGAAAATATTTTCATGAATCTGGTTAACTCCACAAATACTCTCTCTCATTACGAACACTGTAATTTACCACCACAAACCGGCGTGAACATATACCTAAAAACTAATAACTCTCATAAAAAAACAATGACCGCTTCTCTAAAACTGGTGATCGAAATCACATAATAGGATATGTATATATATATATATATATATATATATATATATATATATATATATATATATATATAGCTTGCAGACTATAATGTTATCTGGATATATATATATATATATATATATATATATATATATATATATATATATATATAGCCGTTCACATACACCTTTCACCATAAACCTAAAACCCAGAATCGAGCAATTGCATCGAGAACGGACAACGGCAGATCCAAAGTGGGTTTTGATATACTGCATCTCATCAGTGACGTGTTCCGATATAGGCGCGAACCCAGGTCGTCGCACGCATGAAGTGTGCAATACTGACGAGCTAACCATATGGGCCACGGCGCAATCTAAATGCTATGCCTCGATTTTTTAATTCTTATATTTTATCCAGTTCTACATTCTACGATGTGACAAGCCACGTGTCCTATACAACTAAAATAGTTATTGCTGGTATGTATACAACTAAGATAGTTACTGCTGGTATATATATATATATATATATATATATATATATATATATATATATATGTCTGTGTGTCTGTGTGTCTGTGTTGTTTGCAAATAGCCCAATGTTTCACTTAAAATATACAAATTATAAAGTTTCATCTTTAAAAGTACGAGATAAATCTAACAAACTACACGTGAAATTCAACAACACCAGAAATAATTAAATAAGCCTGAACAAAAAACACTAGCTTAACCCTAAACGAAGAATGCTTGAAATTCAACAAATAAAGAACAAGCACTCCTCAACAAAATGTGGAAGACAATCGCCAATAAAAAATTTAAAAAAAACAGTCCGTACAAAAAAAAAAAAATAAATAACAATCCTCACTAAAAAATAAAAGCAATCCTTACCAAAAATAAAAAATAATCCCGACTAAAATGAAAAAAAAAACAATCCTCTTTAAATAAATATAAAAATACTCACTAAAAAAATTAAAAAAACAATTCGCAGTAAGAAGTAAAAAAAAAAAACAATTCTCGGTAAAATGTTGCAAAAAATCCTCCGTACAAAAAATAAAGTCCAATCCTCATTAAAAAATAAAACAATTCATACTAAAATTAAATAAATAACTCTCACTAAAATTAAAAAACAATGTTCACTAATTTTTTTTTCTGTAAATAGTTACAAAACAACCCTTATTAAAAAAAAATAAAAAACAATCCTCACTTAAAAATTAAAAAAAATCCCCACTTAAAAATAAAAACCATCCTCACTAAAAAAAACAATCGTAATTAAATATTAAAACAATCATCACTAAAAAATATCCCCACTTAAAAGCAATCCTCACTAAACGAATAAAATACGATCCTACTTAAAAAATGAAAAATAATCCTCACAAAATAGAAAAAAAACAATCATCACTAAAAATAAGAAAAACAATCCTCACTAAAAAGATTTCCTTAGAAAATATCTACAAATGACAAACATTTGAAACAAAAACCCTTCTTTTCAAGAAACTACAGAGAGAAAATAATTCTTTAAAAAAACACATAACATGGAACCTTTACTCTACTTCTAAACACATACAACCTTTAATCCAAGCCCTTTAGAAGGAATGTTTCCTTTTGGAAAATGGGCAAGAAAATACGGAGGGTCTGAAATGATATCTATATAATCTAGAAATCCGAAAGTCAAATACAAAAGACATGTGAACCAAATACGGAAATGTATGACGGATGATCAAGATAATTTGCCGCAAGAAGTAAGGCCTATTGAAACCGTCTACGACACACAACCACACAAAAACCACGATATTCTGGCAGAAACAGTATGGTTGTCTTCAGGTCTAACGTACACAAGCTTTTGATGAGCCGTTCCATATAAGATACAAAAAAATTACGAAATTTGTAGTACTAACAATTACTATATTATCCAACTTCTACTGTACACTCTTTAACCCTTATCCTCGAGTGGCATCTTGGCCTTGATAAGTGGTGATGCCTATGTAAAAAAAAAAAGAAAAAAAAGATGATCACAAATCCACTGATGGGATGTACAAGGAGAAAGAAATAGTGATACACTTTCCGGAGTAATCAGCTTGTAAGATGGATGATGTGGCAGAATTAACTACGAGTGAACAGATCCATACACAAAAATACCCAACAAAACGGCATTAATACTGAGGCTAGATCTAGAGAAGCAACCGAGCTTGTCCGTTGGGTACGTTCTCACTAATACATTTTTACTCTGTTCTTGTGTTCTGTTTTTCTTGTAACTACTTAATTAGTGTTACAACAGGAATTTGTACAAAATTTCAAACATAAACTTTAATTTAATCGACGGTGAGATATTGTCACCCTTCCTGCAGTCATAACTTGTTAGAAACCTTAACTAATTCTTCATTTTATTCTTAGTATCACCTTCAGTGAAGATTAAACATTTCACTGCAGCATACTTTCACTAAGAAGCTTAGTACATTTATTCGCTGTATTCCCTGTCCATGTGAGGTATACTCGAAAATAAGTGATGGAACAAAAACAAGCAACCTACGGGGATTAAATAAATTCTTGAAACCTGCATAAATATTCCTTTGCTAGAGAAGTAGCTCAAGAATATGAGCGGTTTCACATGCCGGAACATTGTATAAATAACATTAAAACTGAAAATAGTACTCCTAATAATCCGAATAATATTATAATAAATAAAAACCATCATCTTCAAAAGTCTTACAATGCATGGAAGTTTTTGTTTGTATAAATTTTTGCGTTTTTCTAGAGATTGCGACAATAATTTTCCGAAAGCAGCAAACAAAATTAAATGTAAGAAAAAAAAAAGAAAAGAAAAATAGCAATAAACTAATACGGAAATAAAATAAAATAATAATATGATAACAATAAAATATAAATAAAAGAACAATAACAATAAACTAATACGGAAATAAAATAAAATAATAATATGATAACAATAAAATATAAATAAAAGAACAATAACAATAAACTAATATGAAATAAAATAAATGGTCATATCCTACACAATATACTCATCAATTATTTCAAGAATTCTTCCGATAAAACAACGAGCAAAAAAAGATTAAATTTACGACAGTTCCCGGATAAAGGTTAAGGCGACATTTGCCGATAACGCAATAATAAATAATACAAACAAAACGTAATATCTCATGTCATGCTGAATCGCAAAATGTCTGTATCCATTATAAAAATAATTGGTATCTCTAAAAATTGATTTAAAATATGAAAAATATATAGGAGTTTCACAGGGAAAGCAGTACGTTAAAGGACTAACTGCTAGGCTTTCTGAAATTGGCATCTTTTTTCGTATGGTCTAAACTTATTAGCAGCCATAGCCTACTCTACAACCAGAAGAATAGTTAAGCATATCTCAGCAACCGTTGTATATTTCAGAGATACCAGCTATTACTCATAAGAATAGCAGCGTATTTTGAATAGTACACTTTGTTTATAATATCGATACTGATATCTCAGTGTTTGGTATATTCTGAAAATTTAGAATGTAAAAATACAATTAGTTTTTATTGCATTTTCTTTCAGTGTGAATTATCACAGTATTCAATACCTTATTTTATTCACAATAAAATGTTAGACATGTGAATTAGAGAATTAATGAAAAGAAAGAAATAATGATAATTTCATAAGAATGCTGTATTTACAAAGTATCAGAAGAATATTTCAAAATGTAATAAGAAAATTATTGTCACGTCTTTCCCACAAAAATAAAATACCGATGAATATGTATTGATAATTTTTAAAAAGTAGATAGAAAATGATATTAATTTTTTTTGTGACGAGCTTTTGCTTTATTTAAATTATTTTGGTGGTCTTTGTTTTGGTTCAATGGTCTTTGTTTTGGTCCAGTTGTCTTTTTTTTTGGTCCAGTTGTCTTTGTTTTGGTCCAATGGTCTTCGTTTTGGTCACTGATAGATTACCTCTCCTTAATGAGATGTTACTTTTATATATATATATATATATATATATATATATATATATATATATATATATATATATACACTCAAAAAATAAAAACAATAAAAAGTTTTTGCGTGAGGAATCAGTTTCACACATAAATTTAATGGAAAATGTGATTTTATGTTTGATACATTCAAATGGGGTAGATCAGTTTTACAAACATTAAATTTAACTCTGCAAGATAAGTTCTGCGCGTCTGCTTTTATTTGCAGAGAAGGGGATTTCTATCTTTTAGCCTTTCCAGACGGTTTCAAAACCCTGCTTGTCAGAATTGGAGTTGGTGGTAAAACGTTATTTAACATCCATAAAATATCAGAATGATCCAGAAAGGATAATCATTTTACGTTAAGCAAATATATCAAACATTCATCCCACTTTCAATTCTAAAATAATTATTTGCTTCTTTGTCGCCAATCTTTTCAATGTTTTAACTTATGATCTAAAATGTAGTAACTCATTTTTCGTAAAACTGATTTTGCTGAGGTTGTATATCTTCAAATGTACAATATTATTATTACGATTATTGTTAATACGTATATTCACTTTTTCTGTAACAGAAAAGCAAATCAATCTAGTACGATCTGCTATGTTTACCACAGCAATACCAGAGCGTATCTTTAAACTTAGAATAAGAAATATGAAAATTTTTGATATAGTTAAGCAAATCATAGATAACAAACCCCTGACTCGCTTTATGTTAAGAATAATTCTCTCAATCGTAAGGTTATTATTTCGAATCTCATTTGTAATGAAGGTAAAATAGTTTTTTTAACTATTCTCTTTGCTATATCACTTTTCATTTCGCATACGAATCGTTCACTATTGTCACCTGTTAATGGAAGAATCCAAATAATATTTTCTTAACTAGTGAATAATTAATGTAAATCGGCTTTGTTTTGTTTTTTAAAGAAATATATTTTTGTTGTCGCATTATTTTCAGAAAATTGCACGAAGTACATTCAAGATAAAGAATCTGAAACGATTCACTTGTAATACACGCGTACATGAACTTTAAGGCTATAAATATATGCGAACATTGCTATAATTAAAAAAATCATAAAAAAACTCACACAATAAATATTTAAATAAATATATTATAAATGTTAGAAGATACAAATGCGGCAATTGTATCGGAAATCAGAATTAAGAAGATTATGTAGGTTTCTTTTATGTTATCTGAGAAAATGTATTTATTATTTAGAAATTAATAATGTAGATATAGGTATACGACAAACATTTTAACACGCCGTTCTCGATGGATCACGGAAGTTAGGCAACAATGAGCCTGGATAGTAACATAGGGGTGACCATTTTGGAATGCTAGGCGCAGTATGTACCGTTCCTGGACGTAAAGATTTCCAGGTTGGTATCTGGGGAGGGCGAGGGTTAAATCCTCTGGAGAGATTCACCACAAATTGATTTTGAAGAAAGCATTTAAGTAAAATTGCGTAAAATTGTCTTATGTTACACTGGATCAGGTATGCCTAATTCTATTTTTGTTTTTGTTTCTAGAATGTGAAGCTTAATTGCCACGTTTGTCACAATTTTGATGAGTTTGTTTTCCAAGCAAGCATGAAGTATCTCACAAAGTCAGAACAGGTTCGGTACTGATCCATCATTCGCCAGAAAACCAAAGTACGGTAGTTAGTGACGCGGAGGAACTGCCGGACCTACTCGTAGAAAATAGCGGGCACTGGTAGCTGTCGTTCAATTTAAATCGTCCATTGTCTACTATTGTATAGCAGTGGCAGGGACCAAAGACTGTGATCGTGATCACGTTTAGTTACTTGTGATTAGTGATGTTTTAGGGCGATTACTTGCGTTAAATTCCGTCTACTGGTAGGTACTGATTGTCTTTGCAACTTTATCTAACTGTAAACACCCTTCGAATACTCCTAACTGAAATCGACTGTGAGCCACGAACAGCCACTGGCTGGCAATAGTGCATATATCGGGGAGTGATTATTACTGGCAGTTCGTGTTGCATAGAGACGTGTATTGGCGTTTACCGGTGAACCTCGGCTGCATTTACATCTGTCACTGTCGTTTCCCGGCGTACAGTATCCGTTTCCATCGTACTGCTCCGAAATAAAATGGAGGTGACTATTTGAATTCACTGGAAGGCGCTGAGTTACTCTGCAGTTATCGATTACGATCAGTGTTGGGAACAGGAGAACTTCTCTGAAATGGATTGAACTATAGTAATTGACACTTCCTGATATTGACGGTACTGTCGGATATGAGGGGGCACTGGCTGACACTGTTGGACAAATCGCTTATGTTTAAATATCGAACACTGTCATACAGTGGTGGACACGTTTATTCAATAGCGGACAATTCAATAGTGTCCATAGCCTTTGTAAGGTGTTCATTATAAGTTCAGAAGCTAGCACTTGCGAACACTGGTTTTACTACTACTACTACTACTACTACTACTACTAATGATAATAATAATAATAGTAATTGGGCAATGTTTTTTATCGTACTGTTTGCGCCTAATAATATACATGTGTGTGTACTTGTATGTGTGTATCTGTGTGTGTGTATGTGTGTGTGTGTGATTGTGTTTCTAAAAGTGATGTGTGAAAGTACCAAATATGGATAAAAATCAGAGCTAGGTGTACAAAATTGTATATAAACAATACAAATGAAGGTAGGATATTCTTTATCGTATTACAGAACACGTTAAAACATCAGTGTCGACCTTTCCTTAATGTGAGATGTAAAAATAAGAATGCACATAATACATTAAGAATACTGATAGCATTATAAATAAGAGTAATAATAAGACTAATAAAACAGTTTCCCCAGTCTTATTAGCTTCAAGAATCAGAATGCTGCTTACACCAACGAACAGTAGAAGTATTAGTTGTAATAAGTGAAGCAGTAACACATACGTTTGTATTGGGGTTCTACGGACGGTAATAAAAAGTAATAAAAGTTCTATTGTGTTACATAGAAATGAGTAAAACTTAAGATAGGGTATTGTTTCATGTTAGATGGAGATGCAGAAGAGGAAAGATCATTATAGTCAATGGTTCATTCATATGTTCTCCCTTTATTAATAACACCAAAAGTAAGAATATTGCTAATAATAATAATAATAATAATAATAATAATAATAATAATAATAATAGTAATAATAATAATAATAATAATAATAATAATAATAATTTGCAATAAATAAATTATTAACACTTACACAGCAAAACATAAGTCATTATACAAATACGAATGATAAGCGATGTAAGCTCTGTGTTTGTACGGAGATAAACAAGCCATAAAGAAATGTGTTTTAACGATCTGTATGATGAGGGAAAACATATCGAGAGAAAAACGTATATGCATCCTGTTCTCCGCTCCCATATGTGTACATTTCCGCGTGGCATTGGTTCAGTACGGCTTTAAAATAAAGACCCGGTTATATCGGGATTTGCCAGATGACTAAATTCAAGAATGGGAAAAGATTTGCTACGACATATGTGTGGGATTACGTAGCTGATAAAGTGGTAAAAGGAGAGTAGATTATAATTTGTTAAAAGTAAAAATACGTACGTATTCTTGCGTGAAAATACGCTGCACAATCACGTTCGAATTATGACTACGAAAGATTACCATGGAAATGGCCTCTTTGGTATTGCGTTATGCCGAGAGTTGGGAGGAAATGTTAGCATTTCATTATATAGAGAGAATAAATAACGGCAAAGTGTCCCCTAATGTTAGTATCATGGGGGTAATTTTTTCATTTTTTTTTTGTATGGTCCATTTGAGTTGGAAATGAGAGTAGTCATACTTTCATGCTCTTTTGTCCGATTCTTATATGTTTTAGAATCGGTTCTCTCGCTTATAACCCTTAGACAATTCTATATAATTTTTGTAGAGTTAGATTGAGTCTTCTGTCAAGTTTCACTAGGACTTTTTTTCTAATTTCATCACCATTTGTTGACATTAATCCTTAGACAGAAATGATGCACTTAAAATCTTTGCCGGCGATTCCGCTAGTCTAAAGACATTCAGTGCTTGTTTACAATCGACGCGAACAACAATCTTACTCGTCCTGCTTAGCCAAATTAAAACATGTCCACCTTACTGCTGACACAATGACGTAGTTTGGCTGGCTATTTTTTTATAGTAATTTACTAGTTGCAATAAACTTCATATCAGTGTTTTTTTTGTTGTTTTTTTTGTAAGATGTAACCTACGAATTTATTGTGCTTAGCAGTTACTTACTTTCGTATAAGTAATCGAAATTTTTAGAATAAGACCAGTCTTAAAAATCAACGTTCAAAACGTCTTAATATCTTTTAAAATGAATCGAACGTTTTGTCTTGATTTCAATGTGTTGTTTATTCTTGTATATGAGAAGTAATTTTTGATTTTTTGTAGTTGGTCATTCATTCTGTCATATATGGTGTGCTATTTTTGTATCCGAAACTTTTGTTTTGTGTTCATGTTAGATCAATATTTTTCAGTTTTCTCTTATTCTATGTTCTGAGGTTTTGGGTCGTTGTACAATATATTGTTTCATAATTAGAACGTGAATAGTCTTGAACTTTTTTTTTATACACAGTGATCACCACTTATCAAGGCTCGGACGCCACTCAGGGATAAGGGTTATTGCAAGTACATTACGTTAGTGTGGAGATTTGATGAAGTGTTTACTTAAGGGGGCGGTTCATTAGGAATTTGTTAACGTTGGACTTGAACACATCCAAGTTGTAGTCCGGTGGGAAGCAGGCAGACGGAACAGAGTTCCACAGGCGTGCAGTTCTAAGAAAGAAGCTTTGTTCATGGTATCCGCGTTTTGATTCAGGCACAGATATACAGTGGATTCAGGGAGACGGGTGTTTTTGGAGTTCAGACGAGCACCTGCCATGGAAATAACGATAAAACAAGGATAGGCTCGCAACGTCTCTTCTGTGGGCGAGAGGTTGTAGGGTAGAGAAAAGGGCATCCCCCACTAAGCCACGAAGTCTATTTTGTACTCTGTCAAGGCAGGATAGGCTGTTTTTAGCAGCTCCTGCCCAGATATGGCAACAGTATTCCATCCTTGGACGTACTTGGCTTTTATATAGATAGAGAATTGCAACAGTAGTGAGATATCTTCTGGAGCGGTAGAAGGATCCCACCATCTTTCCAGCGACCTTGGAAACCGACTTGATGTACGTGTTCCATTTCAGATCAGCAGTAAAGGTCAAACCCAGAAGCTTGTCAACACACGGGGCCTCACCCAGACGAGAGCCATCCATCACAATTGATACCAGATGAGGATCAGAGCGTTGATGATGTAAGGATAGGAGTTTGGTTTTGGATGCATTAAAGGTAACCAGCCACATCTTCCCCCAGAACCACGCGCTCGAGATCAGAGGAGAGAGAATCAGAGAGAACTTTGTAATTTACAGCCTTTGATGTGTTGCCGTAGATGGTCGTGTCATCAGCATAGATGTCAACGAATGATTTAAGTATGTGTTTAGGGACACATAAATTTTAAACCAAGCAAATTTCCTTACTCAAGAAAATTTGTTTTATTTTTTTATTTTTACAAAATACTATCTACTTATCCAGGCCTAGGTCACTCGAGGGTAATGCTTAAAGTAGTCAACGGGAAATGTAGTATTCGCTAGTAGTGGAAATTAGATAAATTGTATTACTTAAGAGGAATGCCTCATCAAGAACTTGTTACGGTTGGACTTGAAGATAACCATATTGTAGTAAATTTAAAAGCAGGAACAAGGAACAAAAATTAACAGGCGTAAAATTCTAAGAAAAAAATGAATTCATGGATCTACGTTTAGGGATAGGCATAGATAAGGATGGGGGTTATTGATAGTCATTTCAGCTGGACGAGTGTTTTTTGTGAGAGTCAGACCAAGAAGGACCAAAGATTAGAGCCCAGACGAGCCCTTATGAAAATAACGATAAAGCAAAGACAGGCTCGAACGTCTCTTCTGTGCAAAATAGGTTGCAGGGAAGAGAAAAGGGCATCCCTACAAGGCTACGAAGTATATTTTGAACTCTATCAAGGCAGGATAAGCTTCTTCAAAGAGCTCCTGTTCAGATGTGGCAACAGTACTCAATCCATGGACGTATTTAGCTCTTCAACAGTTAGAGAATTGCATCAGCAATGAGATATCTACAGGAACAGTAGACCAATCCCGTCATTTCTCCAGCAACCTTGAAAACAGATTTGATGTACGTGTTCCCTCTCAGATCAAGAGTAAAGGTCAGACCCAGAAGCTTGTCAACACATGGAACCACTAAAAGACGAGAGCCATTCATTGAATTTGATTCCAAACATGGATCAGAGCGCTGATAGTGTAAAGATAGAAGCTTGGTTTTAAATGCATTAAAATTAACCAGCTACCTCTTTCCCCATGGCACTGCGTGATCAAAATGAGAGGAGAGAGCATTAGAAAGAACTTGGTCGTTTATGGCGTTTGAAGTATTGCCATAGATGCTGGTGTCGTTGGTATAGATGTCTATGAATGATCATAGGATGTGATTTGGGAGATCATTGTTGTAAATTAAGAAGAGAGTTGGACCCAGGATGGATCCCTTAGGGATTCCAGGATTAACATTATGAGCTTCTGATTTCTGCCTATCAAACACTACTCTTGTGAACCTATCAGAGAGAAATAATTTAATAATTAAGAAGATATTTCCAGTTATACCGTAACTGGGGATTTTGTGAAGTAGGCGGTACTTCATACAGTATCAAAGGCCTTTGATATGTTAAAAGCAATTGCCCTAAAGAGGAAGCCAGTGTCGAGAGATTCGCTAATCGTTTTTAGATATAGGTTCCTTCAGTCTTTTACAGACTATGTATACCCACGTAGAGGAGACTGCGCGTAAAATTGTCGTGACAGGCCCACGCTCTCCTGAGACGACGCAGTTAAATACCAATGACAAGTAAAGTGTACGTATAGGACGACTGGAAACAAATTCCGAGATAAGCGAAGAGCACATACGGCACAGAGAGTTCTCAAATGCTCACCAATCTGGTATTAAACTGGCTTAACGTTGCTTACCTTCGGTGATTTGACGAGAACCGGTATGCCCACGTGACTAAGCCTCCATCGAGAAATTCTCTAATCCTTTGAAATATAGCTGTTAGCCCATCTTCTGTAGATTTAGCAGAACAGAAACAATATTGACTGTCACTGAAGAAGTTATCTTTGCTGATGTGGTAGCAACTTACTAATGACGCACAGAACCATAATTAATCTGTATTGAAAGCCAGGTAACTGATCAACTGAATTTTTAAATACGGAGTATACTGATGAGGTTTTCCGGGGTTTTGGGAAGCCATTCTCTTAAGAAAACGCTTAACTGAGCTGGTTCTGGTTGAACCTTTTTGAGTACTATAATAGGAATGCCGTTAGGGCCAGTTGCTTGACTGGAATCGGGGTGTTTGATTAGCTTGACAACATCACGCACATATATTTGTATGCCGCTTTTATTCAGACTGCTATATCCTTACTTTAAATAATAATACAGCAAGAAACACGGGGTTATGGGTGAAAGACAAAGGGGTTTATTTACAAGGGAATAGATGTGACATAAGAGTTATTCGACATATTTTCTTATTCTCTTCCTGTCTTTTTTCCTTCTGTCTCAGAAACGAGAGAGGGTCAATATATCTATAGTTCATTTCATCCATGAAGGGTTGTTAGGTTATTCCATTACAGCACCTTCCTCCCAAGCTAAATTCTTCCGTAGAATTTTGCTTCTACCATTTTTTCTTTTTTAGATTTTGTCCAAAAAATTTAGTCCTTTTCCTTTTCCTTTCATTTCTCCTCACCATTTGTGTTTGCTGATTTTTTACCTTTGGAGAGTGACTGAATTTCTGAGTTACTGGTACTTCCTTGTTTGGAGGTTGTATATGCAAAGTGTAATATAGCACTTCCATTGGTAACACTTTTTTCTGACTGTTGCTATGTATCGGGGTCTCAGTTTGTTAATATGTTGTTTTTCTCTGGAAAAAGTCTGCCCTTTTATAATGTAAACCATTCTCACAATTCTTCTTGAGATTATGCGTTCTTCCAAAAAGAGACCCTGCCCGATCATTTTTGAAGAAAACTTTATACACGTCATTGTATTTCTTATACTTTACATTATCCTTGATACGTTTTTTTTACTTTTTTTCTTGGGATTAACCAGTCGAACACCGAACGTATCTTCCTGGAAAACATAATTTCATCTGGGGATAATTTAGCATTTGTAAAGTAGTTGGTGTTATCCTATTTATTGCTAAGAATTTTGTAATGCTTTTTTTCTTCCGTGTTGATGTTATTATTCTTTTTAAAAGCTCGTTTAAAGTATCGACTAATCTTTCCGCTTGTCCGTTTGATCGAGGATTAAAGGTTGGTATTGTAATGTGTTGAATGGCCAGTGCATCAAAGTAGTGCTTTAATTCTTGACCTGTGAACATAGTTCCGTTATCACTAACAATTGTTTTCAGAACTCCGAACCGACTAAATACCTCGTCCAGCGCTTGTATTGTGTTTGCCGCTGTAGGATGTTGTGTTTAAAATGTTCTGGCCATTTTTACATACTATCTATGATTACTAGGTAATAATATCCTTTAAAAGGTCCTGCGTAATCGATATGGATGCGTGTCCAGGGTACATCTGTTTTAAGCCAAGATTGCGTCCGTATGGGGGGGGGGAGATCTCGCGGCTAATCAGGCCCAGCAAAATGAAGTCTGATTAGCTCTGTCGACCTTCTCCGGTAAATGTAATGGAGATAACAATCGATAAACTAGTCTCTCCTGATGCTAGAAAGTACAGTGTGGGAGGATATAGTTCTTAGGGTTCTTATTTACTTTTCCTCCCTACGGCACAGAATGAGACAGTGGGGCCGTTCTTTAACGTAGAGGAAAGGAACCAAAATTTCAATTGTCTCAGTCGAGAAGGAGTTTTCCTCCACTGACAGAGAACAAGAAATTTAAGTCTAGCATCTGAAGAACAGATACTATACTTTGATTTGCTTACTAAAAATGCCCGGAATGTGTTGGACGGATGTCAAGGTCGGAACCAACACTGTCGTTTTACAAGATAGGATATCACCTCTCCCCGATCGTGAAAGGACGTAAACGAAGTCAAAAACCAGTAGGAATGAGCCAAGGACCCTAAAGTCAGCATTCCCTGATCACAGTGGCTACGGCAGCAAGAAATAAACTTACTTCTCGGATAAGAAGCGATAAACTAGCTCCTCCCGAAAGCCTGGAGCCAAGGCCTAGAATAGTGGATCTGCTAGGATTATCCAAATCATATGCTTAAATCCAGCATCTAAAAGGCAACGTTCTGGATAATTGTCGCGATCGGAACCTCAACTGGCCTACTAATAGATATATATTTCGGTATATTTATAATGTTAAGTAAGTTCATATATTGTGTATACTTGCGTCCCTGCATATACAGGGTGACCCCCCAAAAACGGGTCTTACTCTAATTAGGCCCCATTTCTTAGTTTTTTGTCCGAATGAAATGAAAATTTGGTCATAACTAGTTTATTATATTCAAAACATCACATCAAAGCACTAGGGCATTTGGGCTTTTTTTTTCTCCGTTCTACAGCATATGTTCTAGATGGCCTCCATTTAGCTTTTGTTTTTTGGGTCACCCTGTATATATTTGGTTGCCGGCCTTTGTGCCGGGCTTGGGATTTTGGCTAACATTAAATCATCTTTGTGTAGTTTCTGTTCTGGCAGATACTGCAATCAAAGACCATATGTGTGGGCACCCCCACATATATGACTATTGCTCTTATAGCAATCAGTTATTGGTCAATGTAAGGGGCATCCTTCATACCAATTGTAACTATACAGTTCCCCCTCGGGGACCTAGTCCACCTACCCTTCCATCTCCACATTAAAAAAACGGCCTTGTGCCTAATCGCAGTGTACTACTATGAGCCTCAAACGATTGGCTTTTTTACGAGCCATTCTTTTATTCGTGGTTTCTGCAAGGTTAAAAATTAAAACGTGCATGAATAGCTTTTACGTACTGCATACATATTCGTAATGCCGTCTTTCGACCTTCGCCTGGCAAATTCCATTTCTTTAATTTTAACACTTTTGCATCAATTTGCCATGGTTAAACCCCAAATATAAAGTTTAGCATGGGTTCGAAAAACTTATATGCAAAGTGTTACGCCGGTCGGGTAAACATTGATAGGGAGTTAGGTAGAAAAGTTTTTAAACAAATGTATGTACCTATACATAAATATATATAGAAAGAAGTTAGTGTTTACTATAACCTTTTTACGCAAATATTACGCAAGTATAAATCATGTAGAATATATGTATGAATATAATTACACTTAAACCAATGATCATCCATAAGAACATACTTACACTTTAACTAAATTGATTATCCTATCAGAAAACTAAAAAAAAAACTAATAGGGAATTAATTAAAATGAACGTTTTAAATAATATGCGAATTAGCTAGATCTTTTGCCAGTGAATGCAATTCCACGACCCATGTATATAACAATGTTGTGTTTTCTTTTTAAATACGGGGAAAGTTTTTTTTAATATAAATATCAATGCTTAAAAACAACAAATATATAAGAGTATAGATACAAAGCTAAATAAAGTTGACGCTTGGTTTAAAAAATATACATATTTGTTGCATCTTAATGACAAAAGAAAATGATCACTTACAATCAATTTTTGTTTGTATTTTATTAACCTAAATTATAAATAAAATATATAAAATGTAAGCGACTGTTTATATTTATAGTATAAAACACAAGAAGAATACCTTACATATATACATATATATGTGTGTATGTGTGTGTGACGCTGTGTGATTGTGCGTGTTTACTTTCTCTTATGAATTCTCTCTAAGACTGTTTATTGTAAGTTACTGCTTGCATGCCATTTAAAATTACTTGATACCCAATAATATTTGTGTTAATTGCCAGTGAAAGGGAGAAAAGCTGCATTTCTACAAAGCCAGGGATGTCTGTGTTATTGGATTCGAATCTCCGTGCTATCAGTAATTATCACTTACTACACTGACGACTGCATAACTATGAAACATTAACGTATGCAGATATAAATTATTTAGCAAATATAATATATATACACATACATATGTACCGGTTCAATGACCCTCGCTCGCACCCTCTTTACTGCTATTTAAGTAAATCGTCCCTAATTCCTAATTCCTTACGGAAACTAACACATTTTCCTGACGATGTGAAGACGATTTCAAGAAACGCCAAAACCTCGGACAATTCAAAAAAGAAAATATGTTTGGACCACATAACCATACGTTCTATATATACAAAAAAGATAATACGAAAACTTGAAAACATGAAACAGTATCATTAAACAGGCGCTTTCTGTTGTTTTTAATAATGCATATCAATATATATATATATATATATATATATATATATATATACATATATATATATATATATATATATATATATATATATATATATATATATATATATACCGTACTTTGGTGTAATTGTGTCAACGAAAATGTGCTCTTTATATGCATGGTTGGCAAAATAGCACTGTTAGCTAGTTGGCGCAATTACCCTAATATACGGTGTATATATATATATATATATATATATATATATATATATATATATATAAATATATATATTTTTATGTGTATGCATATGTATATATGTATGTATGTATACATGTGTGTATGTATATAAATGTGTTTGTGTATGTATGTGTATATATGTACGTATGTGCATATATATATATATATATATATATATATATATATATATATATATTCAGGGTGTGCAAGTCGCGGGCAGGACTAAAAAGTCATCTTCGGGCACATTGACTTTCAGTGACTGAGGGAGTGGCACTTGTCTAAAAAGACGTTGCAATAATATATATATATATATATATATATATATATATATAATAAAGCAACATAACACACAATAATGATATCAAAACAAAAATAATATTCGAACTCCTGATATGAATTCGAATAGAAGTTTATTGCCACATGAGTTTCAGCAAACAAAAATAGCATCGAAAAATGTATTCGTTTTCAGTTAATGCTAAAATAAAGCAGAAATCGATTTCATTTTCTTTTCTATGGTAGAACGATTCTGCTGGTCAATAATACATTTTTTCCTTTTTAAAAATCAAGTTCAATAACGACAAATATGTCATTTATTGCATGTGAGTAGCTATGGAACACTTTGTTGAAGTATATTTC
>NW_027633198.1:22500-32238 GCF_053919585.1 Euprymna scolopes
TAGTGTCTCTCGTTCATTATCGGTCCTAACAAAAAGTTTCAGATCTTCCATGTACACCAGGTAGTTCTTTTTTTTCTTTCCGTGTTATAGAACTTGTATCCGGCTTGGCACTTTCTCAGCATATTGTTCAGGGGCTTATGATTATGATGAATCGTAATGAAAGATGCCGCTTTGTATGTTAATTTCTTTTATGTGTTGTCCATCAGCTGTCAGTTCCAGTCTCTCATTGCATTTTCTATCACGTTGACGATCCTGCTTGGTGTTTTATACATTTTAAGCATTCTTATTATCCATGCTTATGAGATCTTGTCGTACGCTTTTTTTGTAGTTGATCCAATCAATGGCTAAATTCTTTCTCCTTCTTTTTACCTTCTTTATGATCTTCTGAATTATGTATTCCTCTGTTTCCTTTCTGGCATCCTCTCTGTTCCTCAGGGATAAGTCCACGGTTAATCAAGGAATGGTAGAATTTTTCCCTAAGTTATGTTGTTAATACTTTCCACATAATGGGTAAACACGTGATAGGCATCTAGTTGTTGGGGGCGGTTCCTTTTTCTTCTGTATCAAGGTGGTTTTGCCTGTGGTTCTGTCTTTGGTCATCCAATCTTGCACACTTGTTTCCTGTATACATCTCCTTATGGTTTAAGCTACTCTTTCGTGTAATGTTGCGAATTTTTAAACCAGTATACATGTATCCCGTCATGTCCTCGCCCTCTCCAGTTTGCCATTTTTCCTATGGTTCTTTATGGTGTCCTTGCTGATTTTATTCACCGTACCGTCTCCAATTCGATGTAATTCTTCTTTTATGTCTTTCCGTCATTCGGCATTTCTGTTGTGTTCCTGTCGTTATTCCCATTATTATTATTATTATTATTATTATTATTATTATTATTATTATTATTATTATTATTATTATTGCCTCACAAGGAGCTTTCACACAGGTTATCAAAGATCTCTCATTGAAACGTGCTTGTGGTGTATTATTATTATTATTATTATTATTATTATTATTATTATTATTATTATTATTATTATTCACTAAAAGAATATGAATTAACATAAACAAAAGTTTGTCATATATACGTATTTGTTTATTAAACAAGTTCATAAGTTCAAGTGAATATTTAAATCGATACACTTTTCTTACTAACTTTTCTTTGTGTGGAGGTAAATTCTTATAAATTTACCAGTACAAACTCTCCGTTAGTATCTGTTAGCTTTTGTCCTTTGATCTAAGTTCATTTTGTTCATTTAAGCTGCGAAGAGTTACAAAAATTGCCCCCCTTTTACTTGTGAATGCTCTAATAAAAACAACACTTGCTTAATTTTAAGTGTATGTTTATAATAATGGACCGGAAGATCCTTCTGTGAATCAAATCCAATCTAAAATTATATGAAAATATGTTCATTAATAATATATTGGACTGTTATAGAACTTTTGATGATTAATTCAGTTAATTTTATAGTTGTTTCGAATATTCGTAGGGTACAAAATGATAAACAGTAAATCTGAATTCATTTGAATCTGTTATAAAATGTGGTTCAAAAATTATAAATTAGACTTGTAGTATTACAGTTTTATTATTGACTAGCATGGGTGCCCGGTGTTGCCCGGGTATTTGGAGATGTATGTTGAGCAAAAAAAAACAAAGTGGCCAATTTTTTTACATTGACCTCAATTATGATCTCTTAAGATGTATTGTTTTGGGCTCCAATTGAAGTGATTAAGTTAGATCCATGTCCGTGAAACCTATATCTCAAATTTCAAGTGTTTAGACCCAAAATTGTCGGAGGAGTTTGGCAGAGTTCTGAAAGGTCAAATCGTTGAACTTTGACCCATTAATAGCCAAATTTATGGCCAAAATCTGATCACATCAATTTTCCCAAATCTCAGTATCCTGTATATCAAATTTCAAGTATGTAGACTTAAAATTGACAGAGTTATTGTGTAGGGAAATGTACACACACAAATACACAGATACACACAGACAGACAGACACTTTCACTTGTATAGATATATAGATTAGTTAAAACAGTTAAGTTGTTATACTAGCAGGCCGTTCGGCGTTGCCGGTCGAAAAATACGCTTAAATATGATATTTTAATTCTTGAAAGCTTCGTGTTTATTATCAAAGATCCAATTCTGTATTGATTATTATATTGTGCCTTATATATTCTTAGAGCTTCAAAAATACAAAAATATGATTTAATGTCATCAAGCAGAATCGAATATAAAATATATATAGTTCTTCAGCTTTATTTGTTACCCTCTGAGCCATGGCACACGCATAGAAATATTTTAAAATAACGATGTTCAACCTATAAATATATATATCTTTGCATGCATTGAAAGACAACTTAAGTAAACTTAGCGCTGCAAAGTTCCATTTTTGTTTCAATGTTATCCCTTTGCAACTAATCTGTACTGGCGGAAAATCTAAGCAATTTTTTTCCAAAGGTCCAAATTGGTTATATATCAAATTTCAATCCGACGACTAAAGATGTACAAAGGAGTTTAGTAGAAACCGTCTATTATACAGACAGACAAAGCCATGCACACACACACACACATATATATATATATATATATATATATATATATATATATATATATATATATATATATATATATATATAAAAATAATTATGATAGCCCCTTTAAGAAATTCGTTTCTTATCGTTGAGCACTTTCAGTTGAATTAAAGTCGGCCAATTAAGCTCTTATGCATAGATCATCGTATAAACATTGGATCACTGTCTGACTGACGTAAATGAACATTTAAAATTAAGATGTTTAAATTCAACGTTATTTCACGCGGTTAAATGTAGCCGAATGGATTAGTTCTCCGCTAATCGAGCCAGAGATGCCTCGTGTTGCGGGGTTCACATCGTTCGACTGGTATTAATCGTGACACCCCGCACTGAAGATTCCCGAAAGGGTGAAACACTAGTGGCTTAGGTATTTAATTATTATAGTAAAAACAACAATAATATATATATATATATATATATATATATATATATATATATATATATATATATATATATATATATATAAACTATCCGTCGATTTCGATTATGAGCTTCCGCCACAACAACTAAGTTGCTCGGAAATCCACACAGACGATGTGTGTCATGGTATTACTGATAAACTTTGTCTGTGCAAATAACTGCCACAGGATAGAATATACAGCAGACCGTAAGTTTTTACATCAGAGTTACTGGGGGTGCATCTCCTCTAGTGAATTAATTCATTTATATATATATATATATATATATATATATATATATATATATATATATATATATATGTGTGTGTGTGTGTGTGTGTGTGTGTGTGTGTGTGTGTGTGTGTGTGTGTCTAATTTTTACAACTAACTTTTTTAAATTAGATTGTATTTTAACCATAATATGCCGTATGCTCTCTTCCAAGTGGTCTATTGTGTTTGTTTTATCAGCGTGGACACAGAAATGTAGATATATTCAAGGATAAAAATCTACAAGAATTACAGATCCAATTTCGAAAATCATTATTTCATCATCAAATGTTTTGCCCAGTAAGTTGATCTTACCAAGCGCTTTGTTGCATGTTGCCCCCTCTTGCTGAACCCATATGTTTGCAATATTATTGCTTTTCAGTTGAGACACAAAGCAGTTTGTAATACTTTTTTCTGTTCAGGGTTGACTGTCATGTTCTATTATCTGCTTTGCGTGCACATGGACTAATCACTGCACTAATATACAAAATAGTCTATACAGTGAACATTTTCTGGATGTACTGGTGTTTTGACCATAGTTTATGGATCACCAACGATCAAAATTCGGAAATCATGTTAATTTACATAGTCATTTAACATAAAGTTTGCTTCTTCATGGAAGGAAATTTTAAAAGAAAATCATAGATCAATGCCAATTGTTGCTTAAATCTATTTAATATATGTACGGCGTGAACAATTATCATTTGGCTTAAACTTCCGCACGAGTTCAATCTTGATAAAATCGTAGAGCGCATGTCTACTTGTTGACCACGTTTAATAATTAAAGCAGTTTCAGCAGCAATCGCATATTGTGTGTCCACTGAGGAACGTCTTACATGATAGGTATTATCGTTTAGAGAAAACGTAATGCAAAAACGGTTCAGTTTCTCTACTTCATCATTTTAATAATCAATTATGAGCACTATAAAACTCACGATATGTAGCTTGATGTTTTGACCATAGTTTATGGATCACCAAATTATTATATATTTTTCAAAATACATTATCACAATATACAAGGACTATATGAGTGTCAGTCTCTTCATAATAAATTGCAAACCACGTTGAAATGAAAAAATCGTAATTGCAATATATATATATATATATATATATATATATATATAATATATTTTAGTCATCGACATACAGACCTGTTTCGTTGTTTCACAACTCATCAGTGCCGCTAGACTAACACCTCTCCCAAGCCGAGGATCGAACCTAGAACCGTCGTGATGACAGTCGGCAGTCCTACCCCCTGACTACGGAATCGGTGGCCGAAATTAAACTGTCCGAACGTCTATTTAAATAAACATCCGTCCGCCACTCGTAGAGGGCTCAAACGTTTGTTTGTAAACAAACCGCGAGCTTCGCATTATTTCAGCTAAATTAAGTAGCGAGTAAGATAATTTACGAGAACTGAATGTCTGTGTGTGTGTCTTGTCACGAATAGGCTCCTATATCGTTGACTTTGTAAATAACTGATTACATATAATGATAGAAGATGTATCGAGGCACAGGAATTGTTGTGTTTGATCTGGCAGAACGGTGTTTCATTAAAAGTGTGGGGTCTGCGTTCGCGTCTGGTCCACAAAGTATGGAAATAAAAAAATGTTAAATTAAAAAATACGTTTACCAGTGTTTTTGATATAGATGTACATAAGAATACTATGATAAGTATGTTTTAATTAAATAGGGATGGTATATTAAAATTGTGGGGTCTGCGTTCGCGCCTGGACTCCATAGAATGGAAATAGTCACACACTTTAATAAAGACTTTTCATATGTATCTGCGTAAGTATACTTTGATAATTATGTTTCAGTTTTAAGAAATATGGTATAATAAACTTATGGGGTGTTCGTTCGTACCTGACCTCCATAATGGAAATATGTCACAAAAGTTAACAAGGTGTTTTTAATATAGATCCACAGAATAGTGTGATAAGTATTTCAGTGTGAACAGGTATGGTATAATAAATTATGCAGTTTATCTATTTTATTTATACTTTCATCATATTTTGCTTTGGTTTTGATACACCCAAATTAAACCCAAATTTACCACCCTTCCTGTTCATAATCTATCATACTTTCATAAATCAGAGCCAATTTTCTGTAAGCTGTTTTGAACCCAGTCAACGACGGGTACTGTTGCTAATATATATATATATATATATATATATATATATATATATATATATATATATATATTATTTACTATAAAAATTAATAAATACCTACAGACACTAGTGCTTCATCCTTTCAGGAATAATTAGTGTAGGGTGTCACGATAAACACTGGTCGATAGATACCAACTCAGTAACAGAGGTCATCTCCGACTTCATTAACAAGGCCCTAATTTATTCGGCCACCGTAAATCGCGAGAAATTTACACTTTTATTGTTAAATGTTTTAACGTGTTAGAGTGATCTAATCATTATATTATGATCTGGCATACGAGCCAAATTGACTGACTGTATTTCAACCGAAAGTGCAAAACGATAAAAACGAGTTTCTAAAAGGGGCTGACATAATGACTTACTGTGATAATTATTATATATCTACGGACACTAGTGGTTCATCCAGTGCTCAACGAAAAGTAATGAGTTTCTTTTATATATATATATATATATATATATATATATATATTTATGTGTGTGTATCTATATATATCATTAAATTTTCTTTTACGTCTCCATGTTGTAAGTTTTATACTGTATTTTTCAACATTTTAAATAAATGTGTTATGATAAATAATTCTTAATACACACACACACACACACACACACACACATATATATATATATATATATATATATATATATATATGAGTAGAATCTATTTAATTCAGTTAGTAATTGATTGATCTGTTAATTTATGTTTTACATATTCATTCACGTATTTATAATGTTTCTTTGAGAAAATATAAGTAAGATGTAATTGAAGTTATTGTTTTTATGTACATCTGTCAGAGTAAAACTCTTTATTTTCCTCCTTGAATTTGGAATATCTTTGCTTTCTAATTGGTTTTAATTAAGTTGCATACACATTTGTGTAATACTATCTCTACTTCATGTGTTGCTTCATAACTGCTTCATATATTTACAACAATGTTATGGTTAAGCTTTTAACTTGGTGTTAATTCCCTGTACTAATGATAAGCCTTGATATCGATACAAAAAACCATCGTCTTTGGAAGTTGTTTGTATCTTGAGCTCTGGGAGCGTTCGGAAATGATCGCTTCTCCATTCATTTATATACCTTTTATCTATAATCTATATATACACTTATATACCTTTTAACTTTAATCTATATATACACACTTTCTTATATACACACATACATACATACATACATACATACATACATGCATACATACACCCACACACACACATATATATATATATATATATATATATATATATATATATATATATATATATATATATTACAGGTACGGGTGTGTTTATGTGTATGTAGGTGAGTGTTTACCTGTGAATCTCCTATGGTTTGAACATAATATTCTTAGTGTAATGATGTTTTAAAAGGACTTTTTTCTAATCAATCAAAATTTGAATGTAAATAATGTAATATTTTTCACAGAAAAACTTATATATATATATATATATATATATATATATATATATATATATATATATGTGTGTGCATGTGTGTGTGTGCGTCCATACATATATGTGGGTGCGTGTTTGTGTGTGTGAGTGTGTGTGCGTGTGAGTGTGTGTGTGTGCGTGCATACATATATATCTGTGTCAATGTGTGTGTGCTTATGTTTGTTATAATTCTACATGTAAAATTATATAGTCGAAAATGCGATCACTCAAGAATTTCGAAGTAATGTCCGTCCTGTGGTCGGAAACATACTGCTTATAGATTGAGAAATAATATTAAAACGGAAATAGAGAAATATTCGTCTTGTAACCTAAAAGAAGCTTGCAAAGTAAAAACCACTATAAAGTAGGGCTATACAATGTTTTAAAAAGTGTTTAATATATATTGACTGAAAGTAACATCACTTCGTTTACGTTGGGTTCTAGGTATTGAATTCCAAGAAAACGACGTTAGCTTTCTTCAAAAAATAATGCATTAATTGCTTTACACATACAAGTATTATAAAGCAAGCAACAGGTCTATTATTTAAAAACTTGTGTATATATATATTGAAGTTATAAAAATAACAAGTGGAAGTTGCTTAATTTATCGAAAATAACTGAGCTAAAATTTAAAAAATGAGTATTAAGTCAGTGAGTTCGTATATACACTTGTGTCCGATATTATTCATACCCCTCGGATCTTTGAGATTTCTATAAGAATATTGCTCAAACCAGAAGGTAGACAATATTAAAGGGATTTCAAACAATAAATCAAGCATAAGCATTTAATTTAAACTCAACAAATAAATAAATTATACAAGTTTGAAACATTATACAAAGAAAAACAATAATGGCACCAGTTCAAAATTATTCATACCTCTCTTACTAATAGTCAATAGCATGCCCTTTATTCTTAATAACTGCCTGTAACCGTTTGGGATATTTATCAACAAGGTTTTACAAGCATCAACACTGATTTTTGACCATTCTTCAATGCAGTAGTTCTCCAAATCCCTCAAATTTCTAGGTTTCCGCTTTTTAACCTCAGTTTTCAATATGTGTCAGAGGTTTTCGATAGGGTTCAGGTCGGGACTCTGGCTAGGCCATTCCAAAACATTAATTTGATTATCCTCAAACCATTTCTTGACTATTTTGGCAGTATGTTTTGGATCATTATCCTGTTGAAGGACCCAGTTTGGTCCTAAATGGAACTTCTCCGAATCCTGTCTAATGTTTTTCTGGAGTATCTCAAAATATTGCTCCTTCTTCATGGTTCCATCTATCTTGACCAAACTACCTGGACCACTAGCCGAAAAGGAGCCCCAAAACATTAGGCTACCACCACCATGTTTCACCGTGGGTATGGTGTTCTTTGGGTTGTAAGCTTCTCCTTTCTTCCTCCAAACGTAAGAAGCATCCATATGGCCAACAATTCAATTTTTGTTTCGTCAATGCACAACATACTTGAGAAAACGGACTCTGGAGAATTCACATGGGTCCTAGCAAACTTAAGACGTGCTGCAAGGTGTTTTCCGGTGTGCAATGGAGTCCTTCTTGGTCTTCTTCCTTTCAGAGCATTTTCATGCAGAGTCCTTTGCAATGTTTGCCTTGATATTTTTATGCCAGAAAACTCCAGATTTTCTAAAATGTCCTTAGTAGTGGTGGTTGGATTTGCATTAACACTTCTTACAATATTCCTGGTGGCTCTAGCAGACAGTTTCCTTTTCCTTCCTCTACCAATCAAGTTGTTTGTTGTGTGGTGGCTCTGGAATTTTTTGATGATGCTCTGTACTGTTGCTGTACGGACCTCAAATTTCTTGGAAATTGACTTGTAACCTAAACCATCCTTATATGAATTCACAATTCTAAGATCATTACTAAGCTCTTTTTTCTTCCTCATTCTACTAATTTTTATTCTTTTATTGGTTTTCAGTTGATATCATTTTAATTTCTGAAAAATGCAAAAAACGAAATGAAATTAATCAAAGGTTGTATAAAAGCATTAAAATAAGAATCAAACAGGAAACAAACAGTCAGAAACTCGATTAATACTGAAAAAAAGGGGGTATGATTATTTTTGAACATTGCAGATTTTATAAATAGCTGTATATTTCTTTTATTACAAGTATCCCGAAATTTTAAAAACACGAAAATGATCAGAAGAGGTTTATTAAGAATATGTATCAATATGGACGTAAACAATAAATTCTTACAAAGTTACACCTAATAAACTCAATTTTCAAGGGGGGGTATGAATAATATCGGGCACAAGTGTATATACATATATATATATATATATATATATATATATATATATATATATATATATATATATATATATATATATATATATATATATACACTAGCAGGCCGCCCTGTATTTCCCGGTCGTAAAATACACTTAAATATTATATTTTACTTAATACAGATTTTGTATTTATTATTATATTATATTGGACCTAAATATATATTAGTGACTTAAAACGGTTAAAAAAAAATGACTCGTGCACCATTACTGAGAATCAGGCGTAATTCTATGATTGTTTTATGAATATAATTGCGAATACTTGAGAAACATAATTATGTTGTTGTTAGCTATGGTTGAAGTTGTACATTCATTATCAAATATAATACATATGAAGATCATAATGTGGTCATAAAATCGCTAGATCATAGCACCAAATACGTAGCATATGTTTTGGAAGCAAAACAAGGAGAAGATAATAAAGAACAAAATGCAATACAATGAGGAAAGGGAAAGTATAAAATAACACATAATTTTACTTGTCACTAGTGCAGATTTTGACATACTTAAAAGACATATTTTTCTAGTGGCTTCGGTATCCCAGTACACGTGTTTGTGCGATCAACCTGGT
>NW_027633198.1:32338-72765 GCF_053919585.1 Euprymna scolopes
ATTATTCCCCTAAAATTTAATAAATCCATAAAATTTTTAAAAAACTTCACATTAATATCTGTTTATGTTGTGGTGGCACCCACTCATTTACATATGTGGATAATATTACACATAAATAGCAAGACTCGGTTAGTCTGAGTGTGTGTTAACCAGAAGCCACCAAAGGCCGAGCCGAGAGAAGACATGTTCTCCAGCCAAGACTCTCTTACTTGACAACCATTATGTAAATATACTGTAAATATACTTTTCCTAATACACTTCTTATTGATCTACCTTTGTTTGTTGAGCCTTCATTTGTATTGCCTTATACCTTATTTGGTTCAACCTGCAAACATAACAGTTGGCGACAAAGATGAACGTCAAACGTAACAGTTGCAGACGAGGAAGAACGTCAAATATAACAGTTTGACTAATAAATGGAAAGAACTCACTAAAAAAAGTACAACGCAAGTGTTGACCTTTCTAAGGAATACAAGTTTTGACGAACAAAATAGTCATAAAAACGGATTTCATGCTAAAGAGAAGTCGACTCAAGCGGAAAAAATTAGTAATTCAGCGAACATTGGAAAGCGGTAAAATATTTTCCTCGCGGAAGTACAACACTAAAAGAAAGAAACAGTTGTTTCCCAAGTTCCAAGAACAAAAACTGCATTCAGGTTAAAAAAAAGTAAGTAACCTCGATTAATAGTATTTTATTTACTAAAATACTAGTCGAAAAAAAAAGACAAACCAAAACCTCTAATGGCAGTCTAAAAAAAGACTGGAACGTGGCAAAAGCGGAAATTTACCCATTTCTCTTGGACTCCATCTTGAAAAAAAAACCCAACAAACTGTAAAAGTTAATTTTTTTGTTGTTGTAAAACGACAAACAGATTCGTATTACTAAATTACGAAGAGCAAACGTACAAGAAAGTAACATACGTAAAACAAAGTGGATTTCCTAATTGCTGTTCTCCGTTAGCAAAACATCAACTAAAGACTTTTTAGTAAACCAAATTTTTTTTCTCTTCGGTATTAAAAAATACCACAGTTAAACTAAAATCAAGGAAATAATTTTTTAAAACTGAAGTTGTTACTGGATAACGGATATTAGACAGTAAAACGTCACGTAAGAAAAAAAAACAAAAGAAAGAATCCATGTAGTCCATACGTTTTATTTTTTGCAATTGTGACTCGAGTTGAAAAATGTTCTTTTTTTATGGAAAAAGTTGTACTTAAGTTCTGCTGTTACTTATTAGGAAGTGCCTAAAACGGAAAAGTCAATCGTATTTGGTGGTTTCAGTAAAAGGCTCAGTTTTTTTTTAATTTTTATTCTGGGGTTGGGGGAGCTTGACTCGCTAGCGAAGTGAAAAAATATTATTCGAGCAGCAATATTATTATTTATTGAAAACAGGAACTCTGAACAATTTTTGTTGTAACACAAGCCATTTTAAATTTTAGAATACACTAAAAAATTGAAGATTTATCTAGAATGTTAATGCAATTTTTGCAGACGCAACAACAGGCACAAGCCGAGGGAGATGAACGAAGAGATGAGAAATTATTGAAATGGCAACTGGAACAAGAAGAAAGGCAGAAGAAATTATAATTTGAACGAGAAGAAAGGCAGAAGAAATTACAATTTGAACATGAAGAAAGGCAAAATGAACGTTTTGCTAAAACACTGGAACTACTAAAGAATAATCGAAAAAATGTCGACAGTGCTAATTTCTCCCATACAACTATTTTTAATACTATGGACACATTTAGTTATGTGCCGGAGGAAGAAAATAATTTTAAAGCATACTATACAAGATACGTAGATGTCTTTCAATTGGACTGCAAAAGTTGGCCAAATAACCAGAAAGTAAGCCTCTTACTCAGAAAGTTGGGTGTAGCAGAACACAGTAAATTCATAGATTACATATTACCTAAAAAAACTGCGGAATTAGATTTCATGGAAGCTGTAAACTTACTAAAATAATTATTTAATCCGAATATATCTCTTTTTCATAAGAGATGGTTGTGTATGAATCTAAGGACGATAGACAACCAAGATTATTTGACATACGCATCAGTTGTCAATAAAAACTGTGATAATTTTAAGCTAGCAGAACTAACAGTAGAAGATTTCAAATGCCTAATCTTCGCACAAGGGTTAGTTTCCACGAAAAATGCAGATTTACGCAGACGAGTGCTGTCTAAGCTGGAATCTGAGTAAGATTTAACACTTCAGAAATTAGCAGAGGATTGTGAAAGGGCCATTATACTAAAAAGGATTTAAAAAAAAAGATAGAAGTATCCGGAATGGAATATGTAAGAAAGGTTAGACAACTATAAACACCAACCAAGCACTATACAAATAAAAGCAGTCAAAACGGAACGAGATATTCCAAATATAATAATTATAATTATAGTAAAGAATATAACAAGTCTCTCCCTAGATATTACTGTAAGAGATGCGCAGAAAGACATTGGGAATCATTGGGAAGGTTACCCTTCTAAGAAGAAAAATGCTACATTTGCAAGAAAGTCGGACACAAAAGCGAATGTTGCAGATATAAACATTTCACCAGAAAGAGAGTACAGCAAACAAAATCAAATGAAAAATTAGACAGAAATCGGCGAAAATACATAAAAGTGGAAATATTTAAAATGCCAATAAAATTACAACTGGATTCAGTATCTGATATTTCTATAATAAACTTGAATACATGGAAAAAGTTGGGTAAACCAACAATGATGAAAACAAGTAAATCAGCTCGGACGGTAACTGGTGGTGAGATAAAATTTTAAGGAGAAGTTATCCTTCCGATTAAATTAAAAGGGATTACGAATACATTAAAAATGTTCGTATTGAAAAATAGCGAAAATCTGTTTGGAATAGATTTGATTGAGAAATTTGGACTGTGGGATAAGCCAATCAATACATTCTGTAAAAAAATAGAATTTACTACTCCAACAAAAGAAAATATAAGAGAGGACTTTAAAAAATTATTCCCTGATGTATTTATGACTAAATTAGGTCGTTGCAATAAATTTAAGGCCTCGTTTGAACTTAAAGAAAACACCAGTCCAATTTTTAGAAAAAAAGCGAAACGTTCCGTTCGCTGGGTTGGAAAAGATTAATAAAGAATTAGACAGATCGGAGCAGACATGCTTACTATCAAAAATAGAACACAGCGACTGGGCAGCCTCAACCATATATGTAAAGAAAAAGAATAATGACATCAGAGTGTGCGCAGACTTCTAGACTGGTCGAAACTCCATATTACAAGATTACCATTACCCTCTACCAAGCCCAGAGGAAATATTCACAAAGTTGAATGGTGCTAATATCTTCTCCAAGATAGACTTGAGCGACTCGTATTTACAAATACCGGTTGAGGAGAATTTCTCAAAAATACTATGTATCAACACGCATAAGGGATTGTAAAAATACAACCGGTTGCCCTTTGGCATCAGGAGTAGCGCCTGCCATCTTTCAGCAAGCGATGTACACCATGCTAAGTGGTATTGAGTGCGCATGTACATACCTGGACGACATTGTTATCAGGAGCAAATCCCCAGAAGAACATAAGGAGCATTTAAAACAAGTATTCACTCAAATACAAGAATTCGGGTTTAAAGTAAAACAAAATAAATGCGACTTTTGTATGAGCGAAATGAAGTATCTTGGACATATAATGAATAAACATGGACGACGTCCAGACCTAGAAAGATCTGCGGCAATAAAAAAAAACCTGCCAGCACCTAATAACGTAACAACTTTGCTGAGTTTCTTAGGACTCGCAAATTATTACCAATCGTTTATTGAAGGGATGCATAATTTGCGAGTTTCCTTAAATGAGCTGCTAAAAAAGGACACACCTTGGAACTGGACGCAAGAATGTCAAACCGCTTTTGACAAAATAAAGAGCGCACTAACATCTGAATTAATACTTACTCACTATGACACAAAAATAAATATAGTCGTCGCTAGTGACGCTAGTTCCTACGGCATAGGAGCATGAATTCAACATATCATGCCTAATGGATCTAGACAGCCGATAGCTCACGCTTCGAGAACGCTGCTTCCAGCAGAGAAGGCGCATTCACAGATTGAAAAAGAAGCGTTGAGTATAATCTTTGCCGTGACTAATTTCCACCGATATTTATATGGTAGACATTTCATACTTGAAACCGACCATAAACCATTAGTCACAATCTACGGATCAAAAAAAGAATTGCCTGTATACACCGCAAATGGATTACGATTTCCAGCTACAACATCTAGCATCGCAAAAGATTTGCCATACGGATGGACTTTCAAGACTGATACCACAGAAACATAATTTGGAAGAATCAGTGATTGCAGTGAAAACTATGGTAGTAAACATCGTTAAAGAACTACCGGTAACATTGTCGGACATTAAAAGAGAAGCCGATAAAGATGAATACATAAATGATATAAAAGAAAAAATTATAAATGACAAAAAGGTTCAGGAATTTTTTTTCATATGTAACGATGTGTTATTATACAGCAAAAGAGTAGTAATACTTAAAACGTTGCAGAAGAGGATTTTGAGAGACTTCCACACAGGACATCCGGGGATAAATCGGATGAAATCTCACATGAGAAGCTACGTATACTGGCGTAACATGGACATCGACATAGCTATAACAATAAATAGATGTAAAGGATGCCAGTTAGCGGCAAAATCCCCACCTATTGTACAAAAACCTTGTCCGAAAACCGACCACCCATGGTTGAGAATCCACATGGACTTCGCTGGTCCAGTAGGAGAACATTACTACTTAATTGTAGTAGATAGTTATACAAAATGGCCTTAGGTAATACGTTGCAGGAATCCAACAACGAACAACTCAATAGGATTCCTACATAAGTTATTTGCACGATTTGGTGTACAAGAGACATTGGTCACTGACAATGGAACTCAATTAACATCCACAGACTTTAAGGAATTTTGTGACACGTTCCAAGTAAAGCATATCACTACTCCTCCGTACCATCCAATATCGAACGGCCTCGCGGAGAGGTTCGTGAACACGTTCAAATGAGCGTTGAAAAAATCCATTGGGATACCAACGGAAAAAAGCTTTGCAACAATTTTTGCAAATATATAGGATAACACCGCACCATTATACACCGTTAAACATATCACCAGCTGATTTAATGTTTGACAAAAAGGTGAAATCAGCGTTTGATAAACTATTGCCAAGATAGGCAATTGTCCGAAACACTACACACATGATAAGAAAGAAATATAACTCGGGAGATCGAGTATATTTCAAGTGCTACAGGACTCACACCTCTTGATGGGAATGTGGAGTAGTGGATAAATGCATTAGTGATTGTACATACATGATTAAAGGTCCACAAAATATACATAAAAGGCACCTGAACAAAATAAAAAACGCCACATTCCAGATGGTGATTATACAACAGCAGTCGAAGAGGAGGAAACCATGGACATCATATACGAATCCTTTAATTTGGAACCGCCTCAATATACACCTGAGCCCCGAAGATCCGGTAGAAAAAGAAAGTTTAATGAACACTTCATGTTAAATCCCAAGAGAAAAAAACATATTGAAATCTGTGTGACTTCAAATCTTGGGAGGAGGGTGTTGTGGTGGCACCCACTCATTTACATATGTGGATAATATTACACATAAATAGCAAGACTCGGTTAGTCTGAGTGTGTGTTAACCAGAAGCCACCGAAGGCCGAGCCGAGAGCAGATATGTTCTCCAGCCAAGACTCTCTTACTTGACAAACATTATGTAAATATACTGTAAATATACTTTTTATAATACACTTCTTATTGATCTACCTTTGTTTGTTGAGCCTTCATTTGTATTGCCTTATCCGTTATTTGGTTCAACCTTCAAACATAACAGTTGGCGACTAATATGATCGTCAAACATAACAGTTTACTTTGTGACTTTAATTTCAATGAATAAATGAAACAATTATTAGTTACACAATATGAACATTTACTGTCAAAATAGAAGCAGTAGGAAGAGTAAATAAGTTTAAAATTGTAAAATAAAAATTTATTAAAGCAGACGACACTGAATAAGGAATCATTCTTACACCTTATCTTAAAGCGAACAATTAAACCTTCCGATTGGATTCAAACATGATACAAATGCATATGCATATGCATGTATATATATATATATATATATATATATATATATATATATATATATATATATATATATACTAAATAGTAAGTTTGCAATATTATATGTTTTTGGGCTGGTGACTTTCCAAACATTTTCACTGAAAACGAAACTACATTTTTAAAAATCAAATCAGTTTATTTGATTCTGATTCCTGTGACTGTTTTTAAAATCTTATTTTGAATACGAATGTCTTTAATTAAAATTATAAATAAAAACTTAGATGCAACAAACTTGAAGGTTTTCATCATTTCATAGAATTTATGTAAATTTAAGAATGCTAATTTTACTTTCTGATATTTGTTTATTGCTGAGTTATTATTTCAAAGTAATATTAAACTGGACACATTAGATATTAGTACTATATAAATATTCAAGTACACATAATATAAATATCTAAGTACACATTATGTAAATATTCAAGTACACACCATATAAATACTCAAGTACACATTATATAAATATTCAAGTACACACTATATAAATATTCAAGTACACACTATATAAATATTCAAGTACACGCAACTTGATTAGATTTTTATATTTAAGTTGTATTATTCATAAACCCGTTTTATAATCATCGGCTTTCAAATATTTGTCTTAATTTACAATTTGTGACTATCTCTACAACCTTTATTCATATCTAAGAGCGTAATAAAATCTAGCTTTGTATGCTGTGATGCCTCAAACATATTTAATTTACTTAAAATAACAAATGAAAAACATGTAAGTTTATTAACATCTGTTAATTTATGAATTTATTGTTTATTTAATTCAGAAATTATATTTGCTAAATTGATTATATATTTTTTTCAGTTGATATTACTATAAATATGATCAAAATGAAAATATAATGTATTTTTTGCATTGAATTTCTATACTGTACGAAATAAGTGAATACAAACAAAAATGATGTTGAATAACCAAAACAGATTTCACAAAATGATATTATTATTATATCGTATTAACATTTAGAAATTCACTCACCTTAGTAACTAAAAGAGCATCTCTTTAAAAAAAAATATCATGGATCGAAGAATGGGAACATCCGTGCAAATATGCGAACTTATTGGCAAGGAATCAGGGGAGAACAAAGGCAACGTGTCAGAGAAAGGGAAGGGCATCAGAGTCAATTGAAAAGAAGTAACATAAACAGTAACATAATACATATTTAGAGCAAAAACTATAACGATTTCAAAACAGAATGGAAAGCGATAGAGAGAGATAATAGATGTCAACAGATGCAATGAATACGCCAAATACGACTTATACCAACACCGTGTTAGAACCACTTAATATCGGTCAAATGAATATATGATGTGTCTACTGTTTAGCATTAAGAGTTAGAAATGAGAAAGATTAGAAATAAAAATCTAAATTGCTGCCGTAATGGTAAGGTACATTTACAAGCATTCCTATCATATTCAGAGAAATTTAAAAATGTTTATTTGAAGGGGCTGACCATGAATCTGATTCATTAAAAATATTAGGAATTACAACTGTGAATTTTCTTTGGCATCATTAAGTGTAAACTTCTTTCAGGGAGAGCCCCTTCAAGGAGAGGTCCAGGGAGAATTCCTTCAGGGAGAGGTCCATATTATTTTCGCATTCAAGTCCAAACACATCATAAAACTTCCACTTTGCATCTTGATCATCGGCACTCTCGGCATGGTCAACTGTACATCAAATTCTCAAATAAAGCTCTCCAATACAGATTAAAAGGTTTATGAAACTATAAATGTTATACTCAGTGTTAGTGGGGTTATGCAAGAAATAAATCCTTATATAAATGTCTATGAAACATGGATTTAATTGAAAAAGAACAACAAAACGTAGAGCTACAAAAAATAAATCAATGCTTAGGCGTGAGCTGCATTTCATAAGTGTTAAACACATAAGTAGATACAATGTCCCACTTGCAATGAAATAGCTAAGTAATTTATTGGTATGAATGGTACTCCACTTGAAAATAAAGGCATTGTAGTTTACCCAAGGAATACGCCGTCTGAAAAAATAGACCTCATGTCATTTAGACTCAATGAGGTTGGAGAATTTCAATGTGAGATACAGCATGCAGAAGAATATAGGAGAAGAGTTCCTAATGATCTCACAATGCAAAAATTTAAAATTTTTGCATTTCTTTTAGAGATGATTTCAGCATAATTTACCAGGCTGGAAAATTATTTCAACACTACTTAGTGGATTTTAATGTGATAGTTGAGGGTTTCAGATTGCAATACCTCCGTAATAACCAATGACAATTACGTATAGAGGATTATAATGGAGTGACGGACTATTTAAGCAGAGGAATAGATCAGAACATCAAACCAGGAATACCAGTTATTCTTCCTTCCGCATTAACTGGTAGCCTTCGCAATATGCATCAAAACTTTAATGATGCAATGTAAATAGTGGCAAATGTGGCAAACCTGACATCTTCATAATATACACCAGTAACCCTAAATACCCTGAAATCATTAAAAACTGATATAAAAATGAAAACTCCGAGAATAGACCTGACTTAATTGCCAGAATATACAAATTGCAACTGGAAGAACTCTTGAATGATATAAAGGGCAAACATATTTTAGATTTTCCAGTGGCATAGTTCTATGTTGTAGAATTTCATAAGAGAGACCTACCTCACTGCCACGTGTTGGTAGTTTAAAGACATGAGGATAGACCGAGGAACAAAAGGGATATCGATAAATTAATTAGTGCCAAAAATTTTTGATATCAAGGATGACTCGGTTTTCCATCATTTGATTAAGAAATTTGATTCATGGACCCTGTGTCCCTAAAAAAACCCTCGTTCTGCTCGTATGAATAATGGTGTATGTCTAAATTATTAGCCAAAAGAGTTTCGAAATGAAACCTCTGTGACTAAGAATGGATACCCAGAATACAGGAGACGAAAATGGACCTACTGTAGAAGTTGGAAACCAACTTGTAGATAATAGCTATGTTGTACATTTTAATGCTTACATGCTAAAAAGTATTGTGTCTATATCAATGTTGAAATCCGTTCAGCTATGCAGAGTATTAAATATATACTTAAATACATCTATATGGGGCATGACTGTGTCTCGGTTGAGGTAAGGTATTCTATAGAATCAAATATTGAAACCGATTCATACATCAATGATGAGATAAATAATTATATTGCCTTTCGATATGTTTCACCCTCTGTAGCTATGTGAAGATTACCACAGTTTCAACTCCATAATATGTCCCACATAGTGTACAGACTTGTAGTTCACTTGAAGATCAGCATAGAGTTTACTTTCATAGTGGTAATGCTAAATAAGATTACCTCGGATACACTTCTCTTACAGCATCGTTTAAACTGAATGAGCATGATGTTAATGTACAGAATTATTTGTACCCTGTTATTCCTCTGCGTAATGTATTCAATAATCATAGAAAAATAGGGGAAGCAAGAAGAAAAAATGTGAATATTATTAGTAGAATGTCCACTATGCACCCTAAAACTGTAGAAAAATTCATTTGTGGTTGTTGCTACTGTATGTTCCTGGAGTTAAGAATTCGAATACTTGCAAATTGTTGAAGGTAAAGTTATGTCTTCATTTAAAGCAACATGCATAACAGTTAGTATTCTTCAAAATGATGAATCATTTGACAATGCTTTAATGAAAGCTATTGAATTCCTAATGCGCTCTCAACTTCGAGTCATGTTGGCTGCACTATGTGCCTATTCAAACCCTATAAACTCTCTGCATTTATAGAATAGCTACAGGAATTCTATAATGGAAGATTTTTACACCAGCCATTTGCAGTGGATCAGGTTGAAAATATGGTTTTGCAATCCATAAATAAAGTTCTGATTGAAAACGGTGGTAATTGTTTAAGAATTAATTTACCTGGACCTGTTGGAATACAGCAAACGGAACATAAAGCTGTCTCAAATTACCCAGACATAAACATAATTGTGGTTGAATCTGTTATAGTGAAGAGAAGAGGAAAAGTGTCTAAACAGTCCTGTTTTTATGTGGATGGACCAGAGAGATGTGGCAAATATATTTAATGTCATAATCTCACGTCTCCGGAAAATCAACTATGGAGTATCTCGTAGTGTCTGGATAGGTATTGCGTCTACTTGACTTTTAAAAGGAAAAACAGTTCACAGCTTGTTTAAATTACTTATCCCAACAATAGAACATTCCAGTTGCAATATACTCCCTACGTCTCATCATGCAAATTATTTAAAGACTATTGGTTTGATTGTATTAGATGAAGCATCTATTGTCCCTTCATTTGCTTTGGATGGAATTGACAAAAAGTCGCAAGCAATAACATTATTATTATTATTATTATTATTATTATTATTATTATTATTATTATTATTATTATTATTATTATTATTAATGTTATTATTATTATTATTACTATTATTATTATTGTTATTATTATTATTATTAATGTTATTATTATTATTATTAAATATTAATTATAATGATAATAATAATAATAATTATAATAATAATAATAATAATAACAATAATAACAATAACAATAATAGCAATAATAATAATAATAATAATAAGATTAATAATACTTTTGGAGGTAAAATAATATTTTTTGAACAGATTTAAGGCAAGTCCTATCAATGTTATCAAGGGGAAGTCCTGAGGGAATAACAAAAATTTGCAGTAAGAAATCTCTCCTGGCTTCAGTTTAAACAGTATAGTGGGTTTCAAAATATTAGAACAACAACAAATGAAAGTGGATTTGCCCCATAGTTACTGAATCTTGGAAATGGTACAAGAAATCTTGTGGAATATCCAAGCCAGAGTTATAATAATGATATAGTAGTGCCAAAAATATCATGCCTTGATGATTTACCTGTTGATGATATTTTTAAAAATATATTAAAACATGATAGAAAAAATAGAATAATTCTTTCACCAAAGAATGTTGATCAATGATGAGCTTTGATGTCGACTTTCTGGTGATAGCCGCATATATTATAGCACATATAAAACACAGGCTCATGATCCTGTAGAAGTTATGCGTTATCAACTCGAATGTCTTAATTCATGTACGCCATCCAGAATGCCTGTACATAAATTGTTTTTAAAACCTTGATGCATAGTCATTCTTCTGAGAAATATATCCATAAAAATGCACTGTGTAATGGCACAAGATTAGAAGTAAAATATGCATGAACATTCAATTGAAGCGACATTAAAAAGTGGTGCGTTACTAGGAAAGCATGTTCTTATTCTACGAATAAAACTTGTCCTAAGTGACCTTAAATTGATTTTTTTTTTATTTTAGAAAGAAATCAGTTTCCAATTCGGTTATCATACGCAATGACTATAAATACATCTAAAGGTCAGACATTTGAAAAAGTTGGTTTGTTTCTACCATAACATGTGTATTAGCCATAGCAAACTACATGTTCTATTTTTAAGCCTGTAGGCTTTCTGATATACAAGTTAAAGTCATGAAAACTAGCAGTAAAAATGAAAAAAAGAGTAAATCGTTTGCAGGAAGGTATTATTGTAAACTCTTTCATGGCTAAAATAAAACAAACATTGCAGCAGTACGATTGTTTTAAATTTTAGGACAAAATTGTTTTTTTTTTTAATTTAAAAATCTACATTGGATAAGGCTCAGGGATTAAGAAAAATTACATGTACAATTTTTTTTAGAAAAATAATTTTAATTATTTAAATAATCATCGATTTACACTCCAAGAAAATAACAAATTATTGGCATTTAGAAAGAAACATATTTATTTTCTATTTAAAAAGAACTACATTGTAAGTGTACCGACTGAATATACTTTGCTTTTATTTGTCTCTATTTAATGATCAACATTTTAAAGAGCATTCAAAAGATAAAACTTGTCCATGAAAATTGAAATACAAATTGAAGAAAATAATATTTCCTTAAATTTAGGAATCTTCATTAATTTAAAAAGAACACGTTATTTCAATATTTAAAGAACTTTTGTTGATGGATATGTAAATACATTTTTGTACATATTTGGAAATATATCTTTGAATAAAAAAACGTAGTTTTTTATGACATTTTAAATCTGTATTTATTGAGATTTTGCACATAAAATACTTGTAGATTGAAATTCAAAGCAAAGAAACCCTTTTCTGCATTGGAAAATCTCTACTGAATTATATTACAAAAATTATTTAAAAAATCTTCTTTATTCATAATGTCATTCAAATTTTAAGAAAATCTTATAATTTCATTCATGTAAAAATGTTTATGAAACGTTATTCAAATATATTCTTCATTTTTGGGTATAAATATTTTAGGAAATTGTAAACACGCGTATTAACAAAGAGATAGAAAATATATTTAGTTCAACTTTTATAAATATTCATTGATTAGAATTGAAATAATATTTTTATTTCAATGAAATATCAAATTCTTCATTGGATCATTTGTAATTAAATAAAAATTAGTAAACATTTTCAATTGGTAATAGTTTTAGTATTTTGTTGATATGTCAAGTATACAATTTTGGTTACTTTTCCAAGATTCATTGGACATATTCGAACTTACATATGAATAAAAATAACTTATTTGAGGAGTTGGATGAAAATGTATATATTTTAAGAAAATTAAAACATTCTCTTATAATAATTAATTATAATATTACGAAAAACAGCTCCGATTTGTTTACATTTCATAGACCGAAAGTTCAATTTGAAAAGTATAGCTTACTTTAGGTCATACAGCTTATTAAAGGAATCTTGATTTGCATGTGTTTCTTGACAGTTACACAATCACTTATGGATTAAAGACACAAGTACCTAAAACACATAACACAGCATGTTATGGGGAAAATACTTTGGGGCAGAAACTTCAGGTAAGTTGTGTTTCTATCATTCAGAAGTTGTTAGACATTAATTGAGATCTGTATCAATAAGTAAACTTTGTAACTCTATTTCAAGAAAATAATCATTGAATTTCCAAATCTTTATTGAAAAAAAAATCAAAATAACAACATGGTTATCTTGCATAATTTTTTTGTTTATTTATTCGAACATATTCTATTTATGTGATACTTACGGTTAAAGAAAAACTGTATACATATTCACAATTTAAAATCTATTGAAATTTATATCTAATATTGTTTCTTTATATATATATATATATATACATATATATGCATATATATATATACATATGTATATATATATATATATATATCATGTTGTGTTGTAATTATTATGTACAGAAATTTTTATCATTTTTAACTTTGACAAATATTTTGGGATTTTAATTTAAATATGATCTTATTTCAATGGAATATACAATTTTTGTATCGCTTATAAAAATTCTAAGATAATATTTAATATTGCTATGTCTAAAACTTAATTGATAGGTTCTGATTGAAAATTTTAAAAGAAAATACTTTTTTCTGATTTTCAACAACTCATTGGATATCTTCAGACTTGCATTTGAATAAAACACTTTTCTTCATTGTATCTTTCTATGCACGTTGTTTCATAGGAGCTTTATAAAATAATACTTTCTGTGAATACAAAACCATTTGTTTATGTATCCTAATGCTTCAAAAGGGCTTTGTCAATCTTAAAAAAATGTTCATTGGATGGATTATTGTTCTTAATTCAATGCAAGTTTCTTTCATTCTAACATTTTTATTAATTATTAAATATTCAGAAAATATTTCTTCTCCGTTGGAAAATATTTATTGAATTCTGTTTCACTAAGATATAAAGAAATGAGAATTTTTCATAGATATTAAGATTTTCTCTAGAAAATTATAAACTTTTTTAGATATGGTATGATTATAATTAGTGAAAAAAATGAAATAATTAAGCTATATTTTCTCCTACAATTTATAAGTTTGAATTGCTTTTGTTTTCAATGAAAGAAAAGTGTTTTTATTTCCCAACTATTATTGATTGTGTGGATGTAATGCATTTTAAAAGCCCACGTACCAGATCTTTTCAAACAGATTCTTTACAGTATATATCATTATTTTAAAGAGCGATATCAATCCTGAATAATAGCCCAATATTCTATTCAATACAAATTGTGCACATTTCAAGATAGAAATCAAAATAAGAGTATAATCAGATTTAATTCGAATAATGAAAACCATCAAAACTCATCTAACAGAAATTTCAACAATCAGTATCTATTGCAAAGATAGCAATAAATATATGATTAGAAATTCAAATAAATTTGATAATGATAATAAAGAAAACACCTCTAACAGAGTCAGACATTCAATTTTATAATGAAATAAAAAAATATTTTATGAAATATGTTCCAAGTGTTGTCATCTAATATGTAAAAAACAATACGTTTTTGTTCCCTCAGAAAAGGGAGGTTGGACCTATGAATTCACCTTGTCCGTTCCTCCGTCCTTCCGTTCTTCTGTCCGTACTTTTCTCAATAACAACACCTTGGGATTTTTTGAAACACTGCACAAAAATTAAACATGATATGAGGAAAAAGTAACAGAACGAATTTTCCGAGAAAACTCCGCCCCCTCCCTAAGGGTGCCTTTCTGGTTAAAATGGCTAAAATTAACACTTTTGTGCGTATTTAAAAATTAATGCCTTGAATTTTCATAAAACGTTTTGAAAATTTGTAACTAACGTATTTCTATATAATTTTGTTTGTCTATACTTCGCGATAACTCTTGTGTGTGCCCCTGAGGCTCTTTTAGGCCCAATAAAAACACTTAATTTTGGAGACTATTGTACAATATTTGCCCAAAATCTTTTGTGCGTGTCTATGTAGCACTTTAGCATGGTACTTAACTCAAATTTAAATATGTTTTGGAGTTAAATGGGGGGGTGATGGACTTAGACATTTCTTTTTCATGGTGCAGAACTCAAATTTACATATGTTAACGCCTAAAACTGCACCGATTGTTCATTTTCGCCGGGATTTGACATTCCCTGGGGACTTTTGGAGCTAAATAGGGGATGTTCAAATGCTGCACTAAGTCATTTTTTAGGCGTCTCTCATTGCGGGACCATGCATGCTTCACTTCTTTATTCTTTAATCAAATCCCTCCAATCATACTACTTAGTGATTCATTCCATCATTAAATATCATTGCAAATTGACCCCTATTTTCTTACCATTATGAAAATCTTTTTAAAAAGTTGAGATCTAACATGTTTGCATCAACTTTTATCACTTACATGCCAAATTATCAGATTATATAGAAAATATAATGACAAAAAATTATTACTAATTTACACATGACTATAATAAAATTAATATATATATATATATATATAATATATATATATATATTATTGTATTTCTGTTTCTTGTAATAATCTCAAGTAGTTCTCCATAAAACGTTTTTTTTTTAATACACGGTCTGATCCGAACTAATATTCCACTGATGATTCTATTCAAAGACAGCCTTATTTTAATTATTTGCTTATGTAATGAGAAGGTATTAGCTGATGAGAAGGTTGATTTTTTAAACCATTGTGGAATTTCCATGGGTATTGCTAGTAAACCATTGTTCCTGCTGTTACTTTTGGATATGCGAAAATTTTAATATGTATGGCTCCAAGTGGCTTAATTCTTTACCTCTTGTATCTATCTGTGGGTAGCTCAGACAATAATGAGGAGGGAAAAGTAAATAAAAAACTAGATGGAAAGGTAAGTAACGACTAAGGTTGGAGCGGTTAACATTGTGGTTTCGATTCTAGCGGATATCTTTTTTATAACATTTGAAATCATTACGATATATTAATATATAGGTAATAATAATAATTTTTTATAACATTTGAAATCATTACGATATATTAATATATAGGTAATAATCAATAGAGACGAGGCTCTATAATAATGAATAAGAAGTCTGGATGAATTTAAATATAATATTTATGCGTAATTTACGATCGGGCAATACCGGGCAACAGCGGGTGAACAGCTAGTAAATAAATAAAAAAAAGATAGTGAAATAAATCGATTGATATCATCATTTAAAAATGAAAAAAGCCAAATAAAAAAAAAATAAAAATCATAGTCATCTCAAAAAAAGAGTCCATCAGCGTAATTAAGTTTCTATTCCTTAGATGAGAATTACCACCGATGATCGGAAAACAGAATTAAGCGTCAGAAAAAACTTGTGCAGTTGGATTTTTTTTACAAAAAAGCAAAAAAGTATGCGGCCATTTTAAGCTTAGGTTAACAGATATATGATGGTGAATAGTGTGAGACGATTAACAATATTCAATCCCTATATCTATTAAATTGAAATTGCCTGTGTGTGTGTCAGACACGAGATTCAACATAAGGGGTATTGAGATCTGGAAAATCTTTTAAATCGGTTTTCAGCCAAAATTCTGGCTCACCGATTTAATCTTTTAAAACTCTACCAAACTCCTCCGTCAATTTTCGGACGAAACACTTGAAATTCTAGATGTACGTTACTTGGACATAGATCAAACTTGAATTGAGCCCAAAACAATAAAAGTTAAAGGGTCAAAATTGGGGTAAAATTAAAAAGAAAATTGACCTCTGTAGTCTCTATCAAATTACTAAGCCATTTTTTTTGTCTAAATATTGGAAATGTTGCATAAAGTGTATTTAGACATAGGGCAAGCTTTTTTTACCGGCTACCTAGGGATCAAATTTCCAAAGATTTTACCTTTGCGGGCTCTAGCAAAATATTCAGCAAATTTTAGATCTAAACATTTGAAATTTTACATAAAGGATATTAATACATGCAGCGAGCCTTTTAATCAATTTTTGAGTGAAAAAATGGCTGCCAATAGGCCAAAGTTGAAAATGTTCATATTTATAGACTCCTCCCCCAATTCTGGGTCTAAACACTTAAATTTTTTGATTTAGGTCACCTGGACATGAGTCAAACTTTTTAATATATACATATACACATAAAGTCTTGAACAGTACATAGGGCCCGATCAAAGCCGGACTGAACTGTCAGTGGAATAAATAAAAGTTGATTACTTATAAGGGCGATTTCTGATTGAGAGATATTTATATCGTGGTTCGTTGGAAAATAATCTTGTAACAAGTCGTTACACTGACGAACAGTTTTGTTTTAAGCAACTGTGGTAAAAAAATAATACGTTTGACTTTAGACTTGCGAAGTAAAAAAAAAATAAAGTTCTTAGTCATTTTCTTTATCGTATATCTTAAACAGTAGTTTAAGTATTACATCGTTCCGCTTTCCTCGGATAATTTTCAAACCCGGAATAATCGTATTGGCACATCGGTTCTTGTTAAATCACCGAAATTAATTAACGTGGAACCTGGCGAATACATGATGAATGACTATTTGAAAATTCTAGGTGCTGTATATCATCCTCCGTTATCAGGATATACATACGGCGGGTAACAGATTCATATTCCCTGCAGAAGAGAAAGCGGCATAAATATCGCTCCAGTAATTACCGATTTAAAAATCCGAGTGATAGTGTAATGAATGACAGCGATAACATGTTTGCGTTGCATTTGAGCAATTCGACAAACATGTTATCTTCGTCCGCAGCTTTGTAATTTTAAGACTTTATAACCATTTAAGGCGTGTATGAGTTATGTGACAGTCATTATCGTTTTACGTAATTGCATTTGATGGATGGGGGTTTAGTCAGGTTTATCAAAATAACGAAGTCATCTCTTCATCGAATTAGGGGTTATATTAGCTTGACAGCTTGTTCGAAATTCTGGTTAAAGCTGGTTAGACAAAAATGCAAACCTATTTTCAGTGCTAATTGGAGGAAGATGTATAGTTTATTTGAGTTTCTAAAGTTTGCGATACCATTTATAGCATTTGTCACATTCCATATCTTCAGGACCAGCGAGAGTAGAACGAGCAATCTTATGGTATAGTTGTCTGGAATCTACAAATGTGTTGCATCGAGCTAGTTTTTTAATTTTATAACAATTTCAATTGTTTGGTCCAGAATCCAATCTTTGTCTTTCCACATATTGGCTCAAAGCGTCCTACACACTACAAGATGACCGTTACGCAAGACTATTTACCAAACCTCATTTGTGGCGGCATTTTAGATTGATAGAACAAACAGTTCAAAGAGGAATACAAGAATTATTTGTTATTAAATTCACTTTCGAAATATCGAATATGAGGGTTTAGGTCTTTGATGAGAACCGTTTATTCCTCGTGTTACTACGCACTGAAACACTCCTCAATCAGGAAGGCTCTATAATAATCGCGGGTTATCACTCTCAGTGTACGGATGTGATCCTCGCATGAGAAGGAAACGTTCTGGTTAGTGCACACGTCTTGAGAGAATTATTCATGTTTTTCTTATTTTTATTTTTATTTTATCTTACTTTGTTTATCAACATCAAAAAAACTAACTATTTTCCTTTACATTTTAAATATTTTCCAGATACATCTTCCTTACTTAACAAAATGCTGGGTTTATTTTTGGTGTCTTAAAAAACACCCAATATTTTTTGCTGATATAGAGACTTCGTTTCAAAAATCTATATCATAAAATTATTGTCCAAGACTCGCTGTCTATCACAAGAAAAAAAACATCGTTTCCGAAACGATCGTACAATTTATTGATTTTGTTTGTTCTTCTTTATGAAACAGATTTTTAATTTTTAATTTTAAAAATAAATTATAAATCATCTTATATATATATACATATATATATATATATACATATATATATATACATATATATATACATATATATACATATATATATATATATATATATATATATATTGCAATCATGACTGTTATTATTCATGATTAAATGTAAAATGTGTAAAACACTTTATAAAAAAAGAAAAGGAAAAGGAATTACAAATAAGGGAGGAAGTCAGCTGACCGGTTTCTCTCGGGCTTTATCAAAGCTGTATCGACGGATTTGAGAAGGAAAAACTTAAAAATATTTTCATAATTAAAAACTTATATTACGTTCCTTTTATGGGTGAGAAAAAGAACAAAGGCGATTCAAATAAAGAAACGTTATATTTTCGAAGATCCTAGAGTTAATCTCGCTCGAGCCTAAAAGAGATATATATATATATATATATATATATATATATATATATATAGAGAGAGAGAGAGAGAGAGAGAGAGAGAGAGAGAAGACCTTCCAAACTGAACGTGAATAGTCTCCAAGATTTTTTAGATGAAATGTGGAGTGAGCAAGATTCAGAATTGAAAAAGAGTTCTTGATGAAGTTCGCTGCACATGTCTTGTCATTAAATAATAATTATAGATTTTCGGAAATATTTGGATTCAGAAAACCGACTGCATTTTTAACCCCTAAAGTAAAATATTCCGACACACGCCCCTAGCTACAAAATCACATCGGAAAATATATTACTCCTGTAATTTCATATCTTGGACAGCTTCTCTTGGAAATACACTTTTGTCTCCTGTTTACTCGATAATATCAACGCGTAGAAATTTAAAATACATACACACATTTTATAAATATACATATTTATGTAATTGTATATACGTCTATATCGGTACATGTCTGTGTATTTATGTATGTACGTATGTATGTATATATATATGTGTACATCTACTTCTTACTGGAGATCTATATCTCCACGTATATGTATATATGTAGGTGTATGTATATATATATATATATATATATATATATGTGTATGTGTCTATGTGTATATGTAAGTACGTATATATATATATAGTTGCGTGTATGTGTGTGTAAGTCTGCATATAGATGCATGTATGTCTGCATATACATTTATATATATATGTGTATGTGCGTATGTGTCTGTATATCGATGTGCAGAATTGTACATATGTACGTGTATGTATATATGTATGTATACGCCTTTGCGCGTGCGTTAGCGTATGCATTACTCCTTACTACCTACAAACAACTCATTGTCAACTGAAATGAACCAGTCGACTTATAGCGACTACAAAAAATTTAAATGGAACCTTTTACTTGTCAAACACATGAGACCTACTCCAACCCTTTCTCTCTCTCTATCTCCTCCTCTCTCTCCTTCCTTCTCCCTCTCTCATCTACTTCATATACCTGGCTGAACAAGCAAAAAACAGTCAAAATTTAAAACCTAAATATTGAAACTCTTCCCCCTTCCTCTCTTACCACCCCTTTCTTTTTTCTTTACCATCCTCTCTCAACACCCCCTTCCTATATCCATATATCACCATCCAGGCCTACCTGTATCTGCTACCACGACACACACACTACAATCTAATGTATTTTAATCTTCAAAACTGAAATATGGTCGATACCCGTCCTTCTCCCGCTTATAATCTCCTACCCCATTTTTCTTCTTTTTTTCTCGTATTTCTTCTAAAACCCTTCTTCTAAATACTAACAAGAATCTCTGTAAGGTCTGCCGAGGCTGTTGGATCTTAAACATGGTCCAACATCTGAAACATATGTAATCAAACATATATATATATATATATATATATATATATAGTCTTGGAAGTTTCTTTTAATCCTTGAAAACTATGTATAAAAATTGTTCTTTGTAGCAACATTATTTTGTCAATAAGTTTATTATTCTTGGGTATCGCTAAATAGTTTTATTTACATGAACAAACAATTGTAGCATTATTTTTAAAAGGATCATCAGTTGTTTACCATGAAACACTTTTTCGTGGATTTAAAAACAAAACAGTATATTAAATTATGGCGCCCCAGCAGTGTTGATTAAACACCATCCTCCTTAAACGCATGAACAATAATATTCTTAATACTAGATCTAATTTTTTGCCCAGGCAAATTTAGCTTAAAAAATTTATGTCATTTGAAAAACAAAATTAACTGCATCCTTTGTTCCTTTTTCACAAATTTATATGCCGCTTTCTCTCCCACTATCTCGCTCTCTCTCTCTCTCTCTCTATCTCTCTCTCACACACACACACTTTATATATATATATATATATATATATATATATATATATATATATATATGGCTCGTTGGAGCACATTCACTATCACTTTTTATTCTATGTTGATTCATAAATTTTGATACAGTTTTTACGAGACACTAGAATGGTAACTATTTGCGTCTACTAGATGTGGTATGTTTTTTCCTACAAAATCTGACATGTTTTCAATCCTCCTATATTTCTCCTGAATTTCTCCCTACCCTGCGAACCATGAAGTGCCGGCTCAAGAAATGTGTAATTGCATAATCTTAGCCTCATAATTCCACACACAGTGACCCTTACGTGTGATACCGATAGTTTTTTTTAGGACAAAACAGGGTTCAAAGATGCCTAATATTTTTCTTCTTCTTCTTCTTCTCTACTCCCCCTTCTTCTTCTTCTTCTTCTTCTTCTTCTTATTATTATTATTATTATTATTATTATTATCATTATTATTATTATTATTATTATTATTATTATTATTATTATTATTATTATTATATAAAGATATATTTTACTTGGGAGTTAACATTTATAAGGGCATGAAAACCACTCGAGTATAAAGGTAAATGAATGTAAGCTGGTGATGTAGCAATCACTAATGGTGTAAATTGGATAGAATTTGATTATTTCGAGTGACGACTAAACAGATACCTGTTTACAATTTATTAGAATGCTACACTGTTCTATTCAACCGAGAGGCAGGCCAGCGGAACAGTGTTCCCAAGGCGGGCACCACTGGGAAATAAGCTTTGTTCATGGAATTTACGTTTAGATTAAGTCACCGATAGTCAGGTGCTCAAATAATATATAGTGGTTGTAGATAGTCAAGTGTTTTTGTGAAAGTTTTGCAAGGCCGGACCATAGCTTGGAGTTTATTCGAGTACTTGCCATGTAAATAGAGATTAAACAGAAAAAAGCTCGCGACGTCTCTTTTGGGGAGAAAACGATGTACGGAAGAGAAAAGGGTACTATTTACTAGGTTTCGAGCGGCTTTTAATCTCTATCAAGGCAGGATATGTAGCATCAAGCTGTTCTGTATTATTTTTAAAATGAACTACGATTATTATTATTTTCCTAAATTTACTCATATAATCGTTTGTTATGAACAAATAAACTTCTGTACATACTAATAGAAGGGTAGTATAAATGTAACTCTCTAGAGAAACATTACAAGAATCATCGGACAATCGTTTGATCAACCATGAATAAGCATGGGTGAAACAATACATGATAAACAACTAATTAACATGAATAAAATTAATTTTATTCAAAACAAATTTAAACGAATAAAACTACGCTGGTTTTATTTTTGCTTAATTAAGTATTAAAAGATTTTGATAATTTCTCCGATTGACTAAAATTTACATATATATATATATATATATATATATATATATATATATATATAATATACATACGCACATACATATATATAGGCAATGTCGTATACATTAGTGAATATATATATATATACATATATATATGCATGTAAATGTAAATATATGTATATTAGGTATATACTTCATATATATATATATATATATATATATATATAGAGAGAGAGAGAGAGAGAGAGAGGGAGAGAGAGAAATAAAAAGCAACACACCGTATTATGTGTGTAATATGTGTTCATCAACGTTTCGTTTTTATTTCAAGACTTCCTTCGAAATAAAGACGAAACGTTGATGAACACATAATACGGTTTGTTCCTTTTTATTTCTCTATTTTGTCGGAATACTATTTCCATATTTCTCATCGTATATATGCATATATATATATATATATATATATATATATATATATATATATATATATATATACGTATATATACGTATATATACATAGATTCATATATTTCTATATACACGCATACATATCCATATGTCTTTTTACATATACATGTCTACATATATAATTATATATACATATTTATATATGCACGTACTTATATATATACGTACATATATAAACACAACACACATACACACACACATATATTTATATATATATATGATGTTTTTTAATGGCGAACAAACCGATCTTATTAAATTATAACATGTTTCTAGAATCCAACAGAATGGATTCATCCACGCTCTTTGAAAATATTTATGTAATTTTATATGTATATGAATTATATTTTATACACTCATATATATATTTTTTATGTCCGAAATCCAAGGAATTAGCTGGCGTATCTCCTCCAATCAAAAGACTTCGTTATTAATTATGCAGCTTTAAAAAGCTATTTCGGCATAACTACCGGCCACTAATCAAATAATGATCCCGATGAAACGCAGTCGGGCAGAATGCCATTTTGCGATCAACGCTACGAACATGATGCACATTATCAATCTCTACCCCCATCTCATCGTTTGGACAAACAATCTAACAAAAGATGATTCAGTTATATTTCCTGTATTATATATATATATATATATATATATATATATATATATATATATATATATATATATTTATATATAAATTCGTTATCATTATTGTATTTCTAAGCAAGTTTATATATGCAAGCTTATATATATGCATACATATATATATGCATATATATATATATATATAAATTTAAAGGAGATTAGAATAATAGTCTAAAGAGCTAAGTGTATTTTAATGTAATAGTGAAATTACTAGTTTAATTAAAATACAGGAAATGCTCGTTGTAATTTAGATATATAATAAGCTCGATAGTTAAATGTCCTAGAGCTAATTCAATATTAAGTAATGTGATTTATAATTTAAAAATTTTAAATATGTTTATATATATATATATATAAACAAAAAAGCGGGGTGTGGCATAACACTATTACAAGATAATACACACGCAACTGAGACATGTTGGGATAATTTTGTGAAATACTGAAATTACGGATCTTTAATATAATTGTATAATATGCCCGATTAATTAAATTCTCGCATGTTTTTACTTTATGCTTTCTTCTAATATTATACTAGATATGCTATAAGTAGATGTAAGTTAATGCCTTTCACTATAAAGGAACGTGATACAAACACGAAATTTATTCTTTTGAAAACTATTTGGAACGGAGTACACAAATGTGATATAGATGCTTGAGAAAACGTTAACAAGAATTTCTGTAAAGTCTGTGATTCATTTATTTCTTTTCTTTACAGAGGAAGCACCACATTTCAAGGCCTGGAGGCTACTCGAGGATAAGGTTTAATGGGTATACATGAGTCGATGGGATTATAGTTTAGTAATCATATGCAGTGGAGATTTTGTAAATTGGGTTACTTTATGGCACGGTTCATCAAGAACCTCCTTGCGTTAGACTTGAAGATAACCATATTGTAGTTAGCTGGAAAGCAGGCAAACGGAAGAGAGTTCCGCAGGCGTGCGGTTCTAGGAAAGAAGTTTTGTTCATGGAATCTACATTTAGGTTTAGGCACAGATAAAAAGTATGGAAAATTATTGCTAGTGGTTTTTGGATAGACAGGTGTCTTCTGTGAAAGTTTTGCTAGGGGGGGGCATGGATTGAAGCTTAGACGAACACTTGCCATGAAAATTCCGATGAAGCAGAGACTTGAATGATGAATATTTATAACCGGCGGTCGAGTATACATTTTTTTTCTTTCTTTATTTATAATATATAAATATAGACATACGTAGCTTTATACACTTTAAGCATCGTAATGATTGTGTTACTTCGGTAATTTAGTATGAAACATTGGCATGCAATGTGCTCTAACGTACTGGTTGCATTTGTGCCTTCTCGACGTAATTATCCGACTAATACGACAAGTAGCAACACCTCATCCTTTTTCTGTAAAGCTCAGTAGATGTCGGAAACCTTTGCACTGTAATATTGACTTCCATGTAATTTCTCTGTTTTTACGATTGTACTAACGTGCACGCATATTTAAATGTAATGCAAACAAACATCTCACTGCTCAATTATCTGCATAGTGCTCATGTATAGATGGTTGGAAGTAGTGCCTCTTTCAAGTGACAATATACAGGGTGAGTCAGGGGAAACGGACGTTTTAAAGGAAAACGAAACTCTGCGAATAATTCTCTAAAGATATTATACTGTTTAAATACTACCTTCCTCTCCTCCTATCCCTTACTCAAGGAGAGCAAGGGTCGTTCTAAAATCATCCGTTTCCCGTGACTCACTCTGTACTTTGTTTGGGATAAATAAGAGTAAAGCCACACACACTGAATACCAGGTTCTAATTTGCATCTTTGCTTTCATATATATATATTTGTTCGTTTCGCGTTCCTTACGTTTCTTTACTTTGTTTTTCTAACTCGCCCTGAGTAAAGAAACCAGGCACGATGAAAAAAATATGTTTAGTATTAGATGAACGTGATCCAAACAGAAATATGTTTATTTTGCATGCAACTTGCACAAGGAAAAATAAATGTGAATTTAAATCCGTTGGAAAAACAGTTCGCTACTTAAATATGTTTGCATTAGTTTCTGCAATATAAATTAGGATACGCTACTCTGATTTCATATGAAAAAACTTTGTTTTCATTACAGAATAGAAAATCAAAAGAAGAGCATTTCTACTATTCGGTTAAATAATGAAGTATAAAATTCTGCAGTGTTTATTAACATGGACTAAACTGGTATATAAGGACTTCAGCTTCAAAAATGTACATCTGAAGAGGGTTGGAGGTTACATCTGCTGAAACGTTACGAATATATTTAAAAAATGTGAGTAGTAGTCCAAATAATCTAATTAATGAAAAAAACACAAATTGATTTGAATAATTTTTCTATGTGCAGTTTAACCGTAGTATCTATCTCTCTCTCTCTCTCTCTCTCTCTCTATATATATATATATATATATATATATATATATATATATATAGAGAGAGAGAGAGAGAGAGAGAGAGAGAAAGAAAGAGGGTGGCAGTTTGTGTTGAAAAGAAATCAATAAAGTGCCTGATTACTTATGTAATACTAATTATTTATATTAAAATGCTATGTTACAAATTTCAGAGACGGACCATGTTTTCATTGGAGTGGATTTTCCTCCAAAAATGTGTTTAAGATACAAACAAATCATCAACGGCTCACAATATGAAAATAAATCTAGGTATTGGGTTCAAAACGAATTCTCGAGTTCTTTAACTGTGAATTCCTTTTGAACTATAGTCGTTCGAGTATTTTGTTTTAAGAAAGTATTGTTTCAATGATGGCGAACTACATATTAAAATCTTTTTTAATCGTAGCCAAATATAATTGTATTAATATAATTGCATTTATAGGATTGTTGGAAACAGATATTATATGCATTCATGATTCGCGGGAGTATTTAAATTTTGAAGAAAAGTGTGCGGTGTAGATTATTGGATGCTGATTGGCTTAGGTATCGAGTGCGAGCGTAAACGTCAGATTGAAGCATATGAGTTTGCTTTTTAATTGGGAGTTTATTTAAGAAACTACATATTGCCATAATTTTTTATATGGCAAATGTATTGTTCTGAAACTATAATTCCATAACATGATACCGAAATTAATCGCCTGTACAAGGGATAAAGCGGTAACCCCTTCTTTGATGTTAAAATTGATCGAAGATTTCTATGATACATTTATTCGTTAAACGAATTACCATATGTGACAGGATCAACTTGAGGGAGCTATTTCCCCCTCATTGGGGAGCTTTAGACCCCCAGGGACCTGAGGAGGGTCGAATAACAAGGCTAAGATAGCTTTAATCGATCCCGGGTAATATAAGATAACCCGAAAACTTAAATATACCTGTCAAACTTCTAAACCGCGAAAATCAGAGTTAAACTTTTTTTACTAGTTCGGCTATAATTTGTATCTACAACAGTTAACATCCTAAACATATGCGCAATTGGTTAAGTCGATGAATTATCTAACTTATGCAGATGGACTTCACTGATTCTATTTTCGCTTGCGTTTTCTACGACAATTGTTTATTTGTTCAGATAATAGTGAGCTAACCTTACATCTAATATCAAATGCTTTTTTTTTTTAATTCAAGTGCGTCTTGACATTCCTTTAACCAGCATCATTTTTCATTTTTCTTTAATATGTTATTAACTGGCGCCATCAAGTCGTAAATTTTCAAAATGTAAAGACTGACATAGTTCATCTATCTATCTATCTATTATATAAAAATCACATTGAGTGTGAGTTCCTCCCTCATACGTTCCGAAACAACTAGGCTTATCTTTTGCGAATTTCACAAGAATCTAATATATATGTCTGGCTGCGTTCTTAGATTTGCGTTCTACAATAATGCATCAGATATGTATAGAGAATCGAAAAATCCGTTCTTAAAGTTTATTTTATCTCTTACAGATAAAAAAACAAGGATGTTTATATTGGAATATTTTACGTTACACCGGCAAGGGGGATAATAAAATTGCAGCAATTCATTTTCTCTTACAACATCAACTCTGGCATCAATTGTGATAGATGGCTCTTGTCTGGGTGAAGCCCCGTGTTTTGACAAGCTTCTGGGTTTGACCTTTACTCCTGAAATGGAACACGTACATCAAGTCTGTTGCCAAGATCGCTGGAAAGATGGTGGGATCCTTCTACCGCTCCAGAAGATATCTCACTACTGATGCAATTCTCTATCTATATAAAAGCCAAGTACGTCCAAGGATGGAATACTGTTGCCATATCTGGGCAGGAGCTGCTAAAAACAGCCTATCCTGCCTTGACAGAGTACAAAATAGACTTCGTAGCTTAGTGGGGGATGCCCTTTTCTCTACACTGCAACCTCTCTCCCACAGAAGAGACGTTGCGAGTCTATTCTTGTTTCATCGTTATTTCCATGACAGTTGCTCGTCTGAACTCCAATCTCTGGTCCCCCCCTCGCCAATCTTTCACAAAAAAGACCCGTCTCGCTGAATCCACTGTGAAAAATTTCCCCCACTCTATATCTGTGCCTAAATCAAAACGCGGATTCCATGAACAAAGCTTCTTTCTTAGAACTGCACGCTTGTGGAACTCTGTTCCGTCTGCCTGCTTCCCTCCGGACTAGAACTTGGATGTCTTCAAGTCCAATGTTAACAAATTCCTATTAAACCACCCCCTTAAGTAAACACTTCATCAAATCTCCACACTAACGTAATGTACTTGCAATAACCCTTATCCCTGAGTGGCTTCCGAGCCTTGATAAGTGGTGATCAGTGTGTAAAAAAAAACAAACAAAAAAAAAACAACAGATTTATTATAATCTTGAGATATAGCTTATTAGTAGAGCATTTGAAAACAGATCGAATGATCTCCTGGTCAAGCTAGGGTGTTCCTCATTATTTTATTAATGAGTCTAATTTACGATAAAAGAAGAGGTACAATTTAAAATCGCCGCAAATCTTTTCTTAATTTTCATATTTTAAAACGAACATTGATCAGACAACTTTTCCAGGGCATTTATTGTCAAGTCAAAATATCAGTTGACGTGATATTTTAAACAAACACAGACGAAATTTGCTAAATGACATTATCGTTATTATTTTTGTTTAATCTTTTTTTGCAAATTAATTCACCGGGCAAATTATTATTATTATTATTATTATTATTATTATTATTATTAATAATAATAATAATCAATAGAGAACCTGCATAAAATTAAAATATCATGTCTAAGCGTATTTTACGATCGGTCAACCCGGGTTGCCAGCTCGTAAATTCAATAAATGCTTATACCTTCATTGTATTGTCTGCTGCATAATATTTAATACTTTACATTTGTTAAAGTTGTGTTACCTTGCTCTTTATTTATTATTTGTCCTGGATATTCTATTTTATCCTAGCAAAAATTATATTTTTCTAACGAAACCTTAAAGCCATATTCTTCTATATATTAACTAGTAATGGGGCGATTCCAATATTTTTAACGATCCTGATACAATTACCGATTCCATGCTAAATTCCCGATTTCGATATAATTACCGATTCCTATTCTGTTTTTTTTTTATAACTCTCTAGATATATAACTATATATATATATATATATATAACTATATATATATATATATATATATATATATATATATATATATATATATATATATATATATATATATGTTAAATATGCAGACATTTTCCTAAACGTATACACTTGTGGAAAATGATCTACCGATTTTAGTTTTTTTAGTATTTTTCATCAATAAAAATGTATAAGTTTATCATTGCAAAAAGCAATGGAAGATTTTGTTTTAAACTAAATCCAATAAATAAAGGCAATAAAAAGAATCGTTTTGGAATTGGAAAATAGGCACCAATTTATCCGATTCCGATACCGATCCGGATGCCCTTAAATGTTCAGATTTTTCCGATTCCCGATTCCGATTAATCATCCTAACACTAATATAAATCAAACGTGGGTCTTATTGTCCTCCACGTTTTTATTTCTTTTGATCAGAATATCATCCAAATATGTCACTGCGAAATATACTTAGTCAACATAGTATTCACTGTTTGGGGAACAAACTTTTCGCTATCTTCAAACCAAATGGTAGTATTTGAAATCTGTTTAACGCGTGGTGCGGATTGATCGTTAATATTTCATGCATTGTTCGGTTAATGGCCATAGTTATACGCTTCTTATAGATCAATTTTTGTGAATATTCTTTCCTCCGCTAACTCTTAAAAATCCATCGTCTTTGGGTAAAATTCATCGAAGTGGGTTAGCAAGTTCCTTTTATACAACCGTTTAAACCAGATGAAAATCAGCACATATTCCCAACGTGGTATTTCATTTATAACAGACCGTGTAAAAGCTACGCAATATAAATACTCGGCCATTTTAATTACTGCAATATTATTCAGTTTCTGTAAATAGTTTTAAACGAATTTTCATGGCGAACACGGTATCGTTATTTACGCTTCAAAATTCGCTGCGCCTTTCATTTCAAATATAACTCTACTTTACTTATACCATGTAAGCCCTTTTAAAAATACTTATGTAAAATTCTTTTTAATTAGATTTTATATTAATACTAGTGAGGGGTACCCGGCGTTGCCCGGGTGTTTGTAGGGGTGTGTGGTGTTAAATAAAAAAGAAGCCGGGGGGTAGGATCGAAGCCGAACCCCTGAGGCGAAGTTTGAAAATAAAATTGGCCAGCCAGAAGTGAAAGATGTTTTAAAGTCGTCGAGCGTTACGACGACGACGATGACGATGTAAGCATTGTTATAAGCGAAGTAAGAAAAGAAAACAACGTTTTAATTAAGGGGAGGGGGGTAAAACACAAAAAAATAACGTGAAAAATTGCTTAAATAATACAGGGTTCAATATTTAAATTTAAAAAATCGAAAAAAAAACCCATCTCACACTACGATTCGAACCCAAAACTTTTAGATAATGAACCAAGGCCTTAACTACCTGCGCTAAAGCGGCATATATAAAGCTTGTTCGGTTTATCAACTATTTAAAGTAACTCAGGTCACGACGTCATGACGTCATCTGACACATGCGTTGTTGACCCTCCCCCCTGTCGAATCTGTCTAGACATCTCTCTCTCACTCTCTCTCTCACTCTCTCTCTCACTCTCTCTCACTCTATCTCTCTCTTTCTTTCTCGCTCTCGTTCTCACTTCGTCTGCCTTACTCTAAAGACTGGAAAATGGCGTCTGGCTGTTTTTATTTAAAAAAAAAAACTTCGATCGTCAATATTTTTTGTAAGCGTATTTTTTTTTTTACTTCACTTTTTACTTGGCTTTATTTTTCGTTTAACTATTGTATCTACCTATTTTGAATGTTGTAATAACTTTGGTAACGTTGCCATAGCGTAGAAGTTCATAGTTTAGCTTTAATTAATTTTTTTTTTTTACCGATAACAACATTTTCAAATTGTAAATTAAGACCGCCATTAGAGGTTGCTGACGTCAAGATCACGTAACAGGACTCAGCGGGTTTTTAATACAAGTTGACCCAAAATAAACGCCCGCGTGTATACTTTATGTAGAAGAGTTGGCGGCCGTATTTTTTGGGGCAGTTATAAATCGATTAAAAAATATGTAATGTTTAACATTAAAATGGCACTTTTTTTTGGGGGGGCCCTGCAGAAAATCGATCAGTTGACGCACTTCTGATAGTCACTTTGGGCCAATTTTTCGATATTTTTGTTGTGTCTGTCAAAAGTTTTCAGCAGACACAGAAACATACATACACACAATAAAACATACACACATTTTCGCTTTTATATATATATATAGATTTTTTTCTTTTTCCGTCTTTAAACATAAACTGAACGTCTTCATATGCTTCCCACATAGGTTAAATAACATAATCCAATTCATACCGAATAAATTAGTTTTACGTACTATTTACACGTGTAGTTTTATGCATTTTCATCGGTTATAATGAAACTCATCGAGTGTATTTGAGCTAATCTCAGCCGAATATATTTTCTTAAAAATTATTCTCTGAATTATTACTTGTTTTCCTGATACACTTCTGCCTATTCTATGTGTAGTTTGTAATTAAGGAGGGCCTATTTCATTCTAAATTATCTCGTCAAGTAACACCAGAGACGTCCAGTATCCAATAAGAATATAATTTTCCGCTCATTTATTTATGCGTAATGTATTTATTTTTTTATTTTGAGATGCAATTGGATGAAATCGTTCGGGATTGGTCTCATTTTGTTTCTAATATATTCGTGCTCTTATTTCATTCGGCTAACAACCATAAAAGTTTCTGTTTTTGTAAAATTAGTATTATTAAATTTTCTTCCAATTACTTTATTTTGGATTGGACTTCCTTTCTAACCCACTAAATATGGGCTGTTTCTGTACATTCAATGTTTTATTCTGTTTTAAATTTAGTAGTTTTTGACACTCCTCAGCAAATTTCTCAAAAGAATTACTTGTATGAATCTCTTATGTAAAAACAGTCTATTATTAATTCCTTTTTGTCTTTAGTTGTTAAATCTTTTACAAAACATTACATGTTTAAGTATCCCCTCTTTAATTGTTTTTATTTTTTAAATCGCGCTGAGAATCAACTCTTCCTGAATAATTAACATAATCCTCTACTTACTGCTTAACTTTTTCTTTTAGTGAAAACGGATTTATACTTTATATGACCTGTCGGAAAAGTGCTCCCATCCATCGGTTTATAATGAAACTCATCGAGTGTATTTGAGATACTCTCAGCCGAATATATTTTCGAACTTTTTGCCTGTTCAAGTTGTTTTTGTAAAAGATCTGTTACACTATTCTGCTGTTTTTGAACTCTTGTTCGTTTTGTTGTTGAATGTTTGTTTTGTTGCTTTTGTAGTTGTTGGCATTGCATATTTTACAATTTTTTTTTTAATCGCACTGCTTTATTTTGTCCAGATTGTTTTTGCTGCTGCACAGCGATACACGATTCTTGTCAAAACTCCATCACTATTCACTATCTACTATTACATGTTAGATTTGACCCCGTCTTGAACAACGTTATTCCTCCCGACGTCAATATTAACTAACAATAATTGGTATCTTATTGTCGTTGCTTCACAAATCTCTTAACGTTTCTGTTACATCAGGTTACTACAATTTGTAATCCACGCGAATCATGTTGTTAAGTTTTGTCTTACTTTGTGAGTCATTTCGCTGACTGTGGTAAAAAAATGTGATTTCATGGGTATTTCGAAAACCATCTTTTCGTCAACTGCTGTGAACAGAGCTATATTTATAGCGAGTACATTACCATAGGCCGTTCGACATTTTTTGTGTGGTAAACTACAATATGAACAAATAATTGGTCCTGAGTGGGTAAAACACACTTAATTAACCAATAAATTTTATTGTGAAAAAAGTAGAAGTATCAAGGGTCGGCACAATAAAGACTATGGAAGTCGAACGTAGGGACGTATGCACGTTTACTTTCTGTCTTTGTGTATTAAGTTTAAACTTGTAGGTCGCTGTATGTAGTCGTTTCCATAATGAGTGATGATTTTATAAGAAAATGCATATATATACATATATAAATATATATATATATAAATATAACACGGAAATTAAATAATTGTCTACCACATTGAGCTCTCATACCCGGATTTCCTCCTGGAATTATTCCATTATAACACTATATATATATATATATATATATATATATATATATATATATATATATATATATATCTTTACAACTGAAACGATGTGCAATATTTTTATAGGGAAATATGCTTCTCTGAACTGTTGCGAGGACAATATTTATACAGAACTTAATTATGGTTATATATGATAAAAAAAGAATCGATATCATTCAAACACTACCGTGTTGATTATATGGCAGTTTTAGTCATTTAGAACTGATTTAAAGCTTCACTGTTCTCTCATTTTTTGACCAAATTTCAAACCAATCAGCTTCTAGATCACCTTCTCAGCTATATAGTGAAAAAAATCAATTTTATTTCAGTGAGTTATGATGTATTTACTTGTGTTCAAAATCGTAAAAATCGTAAGGAGGTGAGAGACGTTTTTATGACTGGTTTCCATAGCAACCACGTCGCGTCAGCGACTACTGTTGCTACTAATTCATCACTCTCGCGAAAAGAGAATGACAAGTGAAACAGACAATGAAAGAACGAAAAGGAGATAATTGGGTGGTGTTATTGAAAGCAGACGAGTGCCGTACATTGCTATTACATATGTATATTTAAGTTTTAGGGGGGGCAAATAATAAGACTGAAATTAAACAAAGAATAAGTGAATTTACTGGAGGCCTGGATAAGCATGGACTGCAATAGAAAAATGCGAGCCTGAAAAGTTATATGGTTAAATTTAATCATGGAAAAGTAAAGGACCAGTATGTAAAACGTGAAAAGAAATGGACAAGATATTCTAGTAAAAAAATATAATAAATTTATAACTTAAAATATTGCATAATTAAGAATTGATTATGTAATTCTATACATTAAATTAAAAAATATCTTATTGCTGCAATATTTTATGTCATGAATTTATTATATTTTTACTAGACTATCTTATCCTTTTCTTTGCAAGTTTTAACGACTAGTCCTTTTCTTTCCCATGTTTAAGCTTAACCATATTACGTTTCATACTCGCATTTTTTATTGTAACATATCTGTTTTTGTGTCTACACCCCCATATATATATATATATATATATATATATATATATATTAAGAATAAGGACTAATAATGTTTTAAGCACTTTGAAACATCCAAAATGTAAAAAAAGAATATATATATTATTTTTTAAATAGTTTCGTAATTTGAAAGTCTGCGCCTCATGCAGGCTCGAGCAAAGTTCCATAATCGAATAACTGATCGAGGCGTTTGGGGGAAACTTCACGTATATGGTAGGTTTGCCAGTGGCGGTTAAAAACCCCTGACCGCACTTGTGTAGGTGTTGATTGGCAACTTAAAACCTGAGAGGTCGGTAGACTACTTACTATTGTAGGGAGCGTGTGCGTTCGGCACTGCAGTCTCTAAATGGCATATGTTTCAGGTCACGTTTAGAATATTGTACCAGGGATGTAGTTTATAGGTAGGGTTCTTTACCCTGAGGAGTAAATGTGTCAGGTTGTCTAATATGATGCGTAGTTCACTCACAATTCCGAAGCAGTAAGATATCAGAAAAACGATAATCACGTATTATAGACTACTGTCAAACTTCCATCGTGTTTATCGCTGAATTGGGACCACACACGTATCTGTATTTCCAATGATCGTGATTTTAAAATAGCGTGTAACAGACGTAACGGGTATTGATGAATGTGAAAATATCTATTTAACTTTTTTTCAGATACAAACGTCGGTCAAAAAGTCATAAAAGAATCGGTATGCCATAATTTATTCAATAGTGGTAAACACACAGTTTTACTAGTTGTATATTAAGAATATTAGTTATTTATATAATAAGGTAATCACGATTCCCCCAGTATTATGCACACAAAATAGCTACTTGATTGTAAGCGCTACAGAAAATTCATATATTTTCTCGTCTGTTTTGAAAATTATTAGGCAGTTTCATTTTATTGAAAACAAAATTCAAAATAAAACATTCTATCCTTACATTGCCATTACTTATAAGTCAAACTGGTAACCTTTTCAATCATGAAAGACAATGGATACACACTGTAGGGATACATTTGAGTAAAATCTCATTTGCAAAATTTGCGCAATCTCCAACCACATCTATCCTAAGTCAGTGTTTTTAAATACCAATGGCAAGTGGAGGTTCAGGACTACGAAAAACAGTGCCGAAATTAGCGAAGATCACACACAGCACTTAGAATTCCCAAATAGTCATCCATCTAGTACTAGCCAGTCTCAACGTTGCTTAACTTTGATTATCAGGTGAGAACAGTTGAGTTTACGTGATTATACCGTATATAAAAGTCCAACAACCCTCTTAAAGATAGCACCAATACTCAAGGCTAGTAGTAGTGATGAATGAAGATTTCTGTTGATGGGACATTTCCATTGATTTGCAAAATAGAATTACTTGGGTTGACGACATTGGTACACGGGTATACTAGTATTTTTTCTATATATTACGGTCGTCTCGATTTTCCTTCTACTTTCAGAATGATTACTTGAACAAGCTACATACAATTCTTATACAGCCATGCTACATGCATAACCTTTTCGTAAAATTCTATTCCGTTTCAATCGATTTAATACCATCCTGTATTAATTCCAGTGTGACTATTGTATTAGATATTAATGTGTTAGGTAAATATGCACTCTTTATGGCATGGTATTTGTAAGTCTTATGCTTCTCACCAGAAGAAGGAAGAAGGTGCTAGGTAACATAATGGGGACTCAACGTCCAGCAAATAATTATACAACGAGGGCTCGCACGCGAAACACTAATACTGTTACTACTACCCCCTGCTCTTACAAGGACTTGTTCTGCATACGATAATTTTTTTTTATAACTAACACCTTCAATATTTTTCTTTTTGAGATAATGAAAGTATGAGCTTAGATTTCAAGAAATGCTGACTTCCCAAGAGAGAGAGAGAGAGAGAGAGAGAGAGAGAGAGAGATAAAGAAAGACTGAATCATTTTTGCAAAATTCTTCGTTCCATTCTCTTTAAAATCACGAGAAAGTTATTTGAATTTAACAAAGTACTAACTAATCTACACTGTCATTTTATATTTGTCTTACATAAGAAAACACAATCTCTTTTAACATAGCGACTGACCTTAATGTCATGTGCCTCCTTAAAGACTATTTGAACGAAAAAAAGAAGAGCAGAGAGTAACTGCGACATGGATGTATTATTGGCGGTACAAGTACTTGGTAAATACCTTTAGTCTTGTTATGCGAAAAACCAATTCTTGAGTTAATGTAAATTCCCGTGCGACGCCGGGACACGGGCAAGTTAAGAATTTCATGATATATTCCAACATAAGTGACTGAATATTCTAGTAATTAAAATAATTGCAATTAAAGTTTTATTACAGCTGTCAATTTTCGGAGAGAAAACAATGTCATTCCGGTTACAAACGAGTGACATTACAATTAGTTTATTATTGTTTTTAACGATTTTCTATACGAAATATGCGTTGAAAGAAATAGCGCATTAATGTGCAGATGATGCGATGCGCTGTAAAATTGGTTAAATTAATCGTTGTCAGGTTATCCACTGGGCAAAGAAAGCTTACAATTAATGAGATTTTACGAGAAAGGAACGCTATCATTACAGGAGGATCGTAGATCCATTTGAGAATTGAGCGCTAGATGCAGATGAACATAAAAGAATCGAGAAGTGCTTGCGTGGCATAATCGATTCAATCGTGGTATATGCAATTAGTTATGCAGAGTATAAATCCTGTCGGATCTTTATGGGTAATTGACACATTAATACCATTGGAATTGTTGTCCAATTCAACGTTCTGAATGGGCATTGCGTTTATATATTAAATAGTCCCAAAGGAATGACCTTTTGTTGAGAAAGCAAACAATACTAAATAACACTCGACTGAAAATGATAAAGATATTTCACCGACCGTTTTGGTATTGTAAATCGATTTAAAATGCAAACGCAAAAATAATAGTTTAATCCTAAATCTTAAATTACATTAGATATGTTTATTTAAGCATTTCGGACTACTATACTCACCTTGTAAAAATGTACAGGCGATATGTTCTACATGTATCTCTATTAGATTTTAGGGATGTAACTGTTGAACTTGGGAATTTAGGTTGAGCACGGAAAAACCACGAAAACACACCCAATCAGATTCTTTATTTATTTCACGAAGTTAGATATGAGTTCGTCTACAATTGTCAGATAGACATTGTAATACGTTATTCTTATTTATGATCTGATTAAGAAAGAAACGGAAATCCTAGAATATTGTTAGTAAGACATTATTTTTAACCAACGACATTATTTGTTACGCCAAATAGAAGAGTTTCATATACAACAAAAAGACCATAAACACACACTAACATAAACCCACATATATTATTATTATTATTATTATTGTTATTATTATTATTGTTATTATTATTATTATTATTATTATTATTATTATTATTATTATTATTGGCTCACAAAGAGCTTTCACACAGGTCATCAAAGATCTCTCCTTGAAAACAACCTGTGGTGTCCCCTGGAAGTTGAGTGACACCAAGTCCCCCTAGATTTTCAGTACTCTCAACCTTTTTCGATAGTATTTGCAAATAAATTTTCATCATCGCAACAGCTGCTTTCCATTGATTTCTCATTGGTAGCAGCTATTGGTCTTCGCTGGAATTTGAGTGGCAATAAGCTTCCACAAGGTCCTAGTTCCCTTAGCGCTTATCCAGCGGTGGTTTGGTCAGTTTTCTCTCCTAGCTCTTTCCTTCCTCCTTGACTCTACTTGGCTGTTTGGTCTCACTATTTTGGGGGAAGGCAGCGATGTTGCAATAGAGATGGGGGCAAGTTTAGAGAGCTTATAGATATGCGACTTCAATGTTCCTGGTTCCATGTAGCACTTCATGTTTGCCTCTGCAGCAGTTTGTCTGGCTCGCGAGTGTTGCTAATGTTTTGTAAGTCTCCACATTCAAGAGTTTACCTTAATAGTTCAGTTGTATTCATTATTGTTGCTCGTTGTATTTTTTCAGTCATTCCTTTGATTTCAATTTCTCTCATCTTTTTGCAAATTTTTTTTTCGGATTATTGCTCGTGCTTCTACTATTATAGATATTATTTTGATTTTCTTCATCTTCATTATCCCTTCAGCTCTCTGGTTAGGTCTTTGTATTTGCTCCGTTTCTCCTTTTCTTTGATATTCACCCTGTGGTCAGCTGGAACAGCAAAGTATACGATTTAACAGTACTTTTCTTTCTTGTTAATTAATCCGGTCTTCTACCTTGGATGGGGTTATCAGTTTTTATGTCCATGTCCGATAAAATTTTGTGATTCTCATTATCATATACTGTTGCCGGCTTATGTTTGTACACATTGCCTGTGAGTTAGAGATGCAGTGGTTTGCATAATTTACAGTGTACTGCCTTCCCCCTTGACCGTGTCTGTTCTTGTATTTCTTTTGAGCCAGTTTGCTGCATCCACTTAGTATATTGTTTATCGTTTCCACTCTGTCCACAAATCCTGCATTTGCTGTTTTCTTGTGTTTTGTCAATCTTTGCTTTGATGCAGTTGGTTTTTATCGAGTTATCTTCGCTGCGGCTGTTAGGGATTCAGTTTCCTGGCTTATGTGTCCTTTTCGCATCCATACCTTCTCTGCCACCAATAGCAATGGCCAGTGACTCCCTGTAATAATAATAAAACAATCCAAGTGTTTTTGTTATTTTCATCTTTTTTCATCCTTATGAATCTTCCATGTAGTTGTTTTTCTTCCCATTTTTCTTTTCTCGTCTTATCCTTTATCTCTCTGTTTTCTGTTTGTCGATTTTTAGTGCCTCTTGCTTCCATGATTATCCTTTCCGTGTTTTTCATTATGCATTTTTCTAATTCCTTTTTGTGCCATGCACACACACTGTCTATACAAACTAGTCCTCTTCCGTCTTCTTTGCTTTTCACGTAGAGTCAGTCAATATCATTCTTTAACTTTTGCATAGTCATAGGTTTTCTAGTCTTCTAATCGAGCTATCTCAGTTCTTTTTCTGTCTACCCTATAAACCGTCCTGAGTATCTCACCAGTGGTAGTGCCCATGTATGTATACCTTTTATTATATTTCTGCTACACAATTTTGTTTCTAGAAGTTTTCTTGTTCTTCTAATGGAATTCCTTTCCGATTCGCTTATTATATATTGTAAGTCCATGAGTGTATTTTTTTAAACGTTAATGTATTTTATAATCAACAATAAAAGTAAGTCCCATGAAAAATAATGTGTGATTAATTAATATATATATATATATGTATGTATGTGTATATATATATATATATATATATATATATATATATATATATATATATATATATGAAATAATGTTCGTGTGATTCCAAAGAGAGTAAATTGTATACTTGAAGGAGTGTATCCAGCAACAGTTGTAGTTTTTATTTTAGACTTTTATCATTTTTTCATACTTCTAAATATTTTCATAACGCGTTTCAAATCTTATTTAGCTCTCTTCAGATATTTTTTAGTTAAAAGTTTTTTAGTTAAAGGTTTATGGAATTCCCTTCTGGAAAACATTTTAGTTCTGTTAGCAAAGTTGTGCTTTTGAGAGAAATGTCAATATGCTATCTCTTACAACATGAACATCTTAAGACATGTGAACACTAAAGACATGAACACTGCTAAGACTGTCTCTATCACTCTAAGACTCTTACAAATATGAACAACAACAAATAACATCAATACTCTTCTAATAAGATATACGAATGTTTGGTGCTGTATTTGGTACTTCTAATAATAACACCCACCACGTAACAAATATGAGACTCCAGTAGTCTCCAGTAAGCCAGGTTCAGAATTCAATCGGTTATTGTTAAGTCAATTTAGTGGGTGGGGGTGTCAAGTCTATTTGGTAAATATTTTTATGGGTTTTTCTTTTTTGATGTGCGTGCATTATTGTGCATATATATGTATATATATATATATATATATATGTATATATATATATATATATATATATATATATATACATATATACACATATTTATATTTATATATATAAATTAATTGAAAGAGCTGCTGCAAAATTCTGCCGACTAAAATCATCTACCCACCCCGATCAGAATCCCCACCTCGACAAGTTTGACAACTCCGAGTAAAGAAAATTAAAGTCAAGAAACACAAATCCCACTTTTCTCCAATCACCCCCCTCAATAAACACCTTTGTTTATAAATTTATAAAAATAAACATATTTCTGTCTATGCTTATAAAACTAAAAATTCCTTTAAACTAGACTATTATACCTATAACACATCTGTAAAGCACTCACCAAATCTTACAAAATATTCCCCGTC
>NW_027633199.1:2500-40000 GCF_053919585.1 Euprymna scolopes
AAAAGAAAAAAAAAGAAAAAAAAAATGAAGCACAAAAGGGCGCCTTTGTCATATTTGATCTTCATTTACCGAAACTTTGCCTCAGTTTTGGCTATACCGGTCAGGGCTAGAAGAAACCAAAAGATAAATGGTTCTAGAAAAATGGATGCTTTTGTTTTGCAAAGATAAACTCAAATATGAAATACCATTATTGTGCTTTGTTCATCTAAAAATACATAAAAACTAAAAAAGATTGGAATTAATAAATGTTAAAGAAAGAATAAAGCAACTTATATGTAATGAGAGAAAGGAACGGTGGTGGTACAGTATCTGCTGCATACCATGTTTTGTGTATGACTGGGAATGGTATAAATCAACCTTACTTTCCTCACCTATGCATTAACTAGTAGAGTGGATTAGACCAGATTTGGTGAAGCAACAAGTCGGGGGGGGGGACTCGTATATTAGCATCAGTTGTGGCAGGTCTGGGAGTCAATTACCTAACTGTGAAATAAGGATTAAGAAATACAATCCCTAATTTACAAGCAATTACACTTTTGAGTTTGAGAAAACCCTATGAAGCATTTGTTAGTTACATTTAATGGTTTCTAATAACAATGCATTGTCATTTTTTTCTATTGAATTTCTTACTGTAATCTTTCTAATGTTTTTACATTAACATATTTTTATACACATGTAAACAGTTTTGGTGATATTGTATTGATGCAAGATACAAACTAAGTTGTTTGCAAATTGCATATGATCCAACTTACAGATTAACATAAGAAAATAACTTCTAATTCACAAACGATCTATAAATAAACAAAGCTAAATGATAAGCAAATTAGTAAAAATTAAGATCCCAGCAGAATTTTAATGCTGATTATTTAAGTTTTGTAATGACAATGTCACGTCACAAAGGTAGATCTTTGGAGCTATGGAGAAGGGGAGGTCTACTGTCTTATCAATTTAAATACTAACTGGTTATTCTGTTCCATTGTTGTACATTTCAGACTTATCAGAATATCTTTTAAAATATAAAAAGTACAAACTATGGATTGCACTAAGAAATATAAACTCAATAAATAAAAGTTGTTAATAGTGTTGTCCCTTCATTTCGATAAGAAACCATTTATAGACAACTGCTATGGCCTGTACCCAAATTCAAAACTGAACTCATTGATTTGGGACAAGACACATTCAATGAAAACGATTACCTGACCAAATGTGCTATATCACATTATCAATCTTGGGGAGACAAGTTTGAAATAAAATTTTTAAAAAGACAACTCAAAATTGTGTTTTTGTTCTTTTTATTATAAATTCATGGTAAAATTTACTAATTTGAGCCGAAGTGAACTTGTTTGCTAAATGACAATTCAAAAGCAGATTCTGTGAACATTTTTAATTTAGTAACTAGTTTACAAAAATAATTTCAAATCAGTTGAATCCTTACTAATGTGGAGAGAACAGTAGTAGAATAGAGAGAGGAGACAGTAGGTGTTTTAAGAAAACTAAAATAAGATTAACTCACTGTGTTAATTAAATTTATACACTCTAATGGGCAGAAATTAATTTAAAATTTGCTGAAACTGATAGCGTAAGTTATGACATTACATTATATAAAAGATGTGACTCAGAGTCCATTTCATCTTTTCGGTTTTATCCCCACAACGAAAATATTTGTTTACTGCTTCTATTTTGTCCAACCAGTTTCTATAACATGCAATTGGCCTCCTCAATCAAATAGACAAGTTCAGTCAACATTCCCTTACATAAGTTCACATTTTCATGTATTAAGACATATTAAGAAAATTGGCATGTGTGCATAGTTTTAGTGTATTACTTGTAAGCTCAAACAACAACAAGTCCAAAACAACTTAAAACCAATTTTTTTTTTTTAAGTGCTCAATGCTGGGTAGAGCTTTATAAATATTTATTGGCTGATGCAACTGCAGTCGCTTTGCCTGTAATTTAAACCATAAGACCAATCAAGAAAGATTACCCAAGTATTTTAAGGAGATAGCAGGCACACAATCCCCTACTTGAACGCCTTTTATGATTTTTTCTTTCTTGGCATTTTTTCAAGTTCATTATATTAAACACAACTCGCTAGCCTCACCAGATTGTAAATAATTCCAACACTTAACTGAAGTGATAATTAAAAAACATAATTGCATTGTCTCTGCAGTGTCTTCATGTCTTAGCGAGTATATAATTGAAAATGAAGTTCTATTTAAAGATCAAACACAAATTTATTTCAAGTAAAATTATTTGAGAAATATAATGATAGAAATAATGATGTGTCTGCTTTTTGGATTCTATCGAAAATAAAGATAACTTAGTTTTTTTAATAGTAAAATTTTGAGAGGAGAACAAAAGAAACAGGCTGGCCCACTCTGAAAATAAATATACCTATGGATTTGAAAACTAGTAAACAGACTTTTATGAAATTTGAAACATAGATGGATCGTTATGCCAAGTATCATACTCCATATGACGACATCTGTTTCAAATTTAGGTTTTATTTACTTTAGAGTGGAGCCAAAAGGTTAGAATCCACTGTTAAAAAAAAAAAAAAAGGACCCCAAAAAGTTACTTCTAAAGTCTTATGCTGTTGCATATGGTGTTATTTATCCTATTCAACATGAACTATGCTAGTATTTTTTATAAGGTTTTAGTTTGTTTTTGCTTATCTCTTGTTTATATATCAGAAAAAATAAAGAAAGCAGTAATATACTATGATTTTCAAACTGCGCATCTCAATCAGAATTCTAAAAGTACAAATAAATTACCTTATGTGATTTTGTTTTGATATTGAAGTTTCACTGTTGTAAGTTTAGAAATATGACCAACAAGTGGGTGATTTAATATACTAATCACATGAAAACAATTTTCTATTCGTTGTTAAATAAGAGAACGTGCATGTCATTTGAAATGTATAACTTTCTGAAAAGTATCACCGTTATCAGAAACTTGCATTAAAGATTAAATTATTCTTAAATACAAGAAAGTTAGGATTCAAAATAGCCTGAAGAATGGAGAAATATTATTTTATAATTAGTTTTCAGTAAAGAAAATATACAATCTGGAACAATTCCAGATGTTATATTAGAAATGACAGATGTGGAAGAAATGCCAAAAGAGTCACCAATAATGAGATATGCTTTCCATTAACCATAAAATATATGGCCACAACCTCTTTAAGGCCTGTTCACTGAAAAATGATGTCATGCATGTAGTATTCATCCCAAACAAGGCACAGTGTTACTTGGATACAAGGGGCTACTATTTGGGACCATATCACTGGAAGACTATGTAGTAAGTTGAGTAGCGAGATGTCTGTTCACATTGCACTTGAACTTCTGCAGGTCAGTACAGTCAGAGGAGCAAGAGACCAGGAAGGAATTCCAAAGTCTAACAATTTGAGGAAAGAAACTATTAGAGTAGAAGGCTTTCCGGCATCTAGATATCTCTACAATGAAAGGGTAAGTTTTTGCTCCTTGTGGGGTTAGTTAGGAGTATTTATATCAATGGGGCACAAGTATTATGAGTTTGTCAGAGCACATTCCCTTAAAATACTTGTAAAACAGACACAAGGATGCAACATTGCAACGATAGGACAGCGGTTGAAGTTTGATAGTGCAGAGACATTTTTGGATCCTGTCTAATATGGAGAGTAGTGGTAGATGGACCAACCAAGATTTGGCAAGAATACTCCATGCATGGACGAATGGTGACATTGTAAGGATACTGTCAGGTGAGAGTAATTTTCTAGCATGGTAGGGAGAGCCCATATTCTTTGCATCAACCTTGGCAATGTCTTCAATGTATTTGTTCGCATTCATGTTGCCTGTGAATGTTAAGCCGAATAGTCCAAACAAAGAGCTTTCAGATAGGGTGTTGTCATGGTAATCAGTGGTTGAGAAGGTTTTTTTCTAAGTTAAAGGAAATAAGCTTAGTCTTAGCAATGTTACTATCCATTTATACCACTCTTCCACTACAGGCCATTCTCTAAGGTTTCAGCCACTGCCTTAGGTATGTATACATTCGTTTTTGTCTGTTACAAAAGCATTAAAAAACTTTTCTAAAATGAATTTAAAAAAAAAAGTAAAAAAAAAAGTTAAAAAAAAAATAAACACAATCTATACTGAAACTGAACTTTATTCAATATTAATTAAAAAAAACAACAATTTATAAAGTAAAGTTCTATTAACAAAATTATTTGATATGAAAAAGATTGTGACACGAGTTTTTCCTCTTGTCAACTGAAAATGAACATCAGCAGAAAAAATGTGTTCACATTAGTAAATGAATGTTCAAGTAAAAAAAAAAAATAAATAAAAAAAATAAAATTAAAAATTTTAATACTTATAAAATTATAAATATTTTAATTTTTTTTCAACACTTAATGCCAAAATTTTCACTAATTAATAATGAATTTGTATTAAATCCCTTGAATTCAATGCATCATTTCATCACTTCAGACATTTTTGGAGTTTGAAAATTTTAATCTATTCAAAAAACTGTTGGAGACGCCCCTCCATGAAATTAATGGACTATCTGGTGACGTTACTTCCGGTACCAAGTAACGGTGCCTGACAGTCAGAGATTGGCACACGGCCTAGAGGGTCGTGTGCAAACGCCCTACCGTTGAGGAATGGTATTACTTAACTCGCTTTGCCTGTAATATATGTGAATATGTGTTTTCCCAAAAGTCCTGTGTTCCTTTCGTTTATTACCATTTAACCCCATAACAACTGGCGATGACGAATTCGACTTTCACACTGGTTAACTCCACACAAAAAATTCCAATTGATTTCAAAAGAACTTCGGATTTACAAGCTAAGAAGTCGGCTGGCAAAAAAAAAAAAAAAAGAAAACGAACACATGGCAAAGTTATCGACTAAATTGTAAGTTAATCTTTTTGTCTCTATATTTAAATTGAAAAGAACTATTGGAGATGCCCCATCATGGAATTAATGGACTATCTCGTGATGTCACTTCTGGTAACGAGTAACAGTGCCTGGCAGTCAGAGATTGGCACCCGGTTTAGGGGGTCGTGTGTAAACGATCTACCATTGAGGAATGGTATTACTCAACTCGCTTTGCCTGTAATATATGTGAATACGTGTTTTCCTAAAAGTCCTGTGTTCCTTTCGTTTATTATCATTTAACCCCATAACAAAAACATACATAGAAAATATCTTCATATGAAAAGAATCATTTAAAAAGGGAATTTATTTATTATAAGTAAAACAAAGCTGTCTTTTTAAGGTGTATACATATCTTTACATATAAAGTCTTGAAAGTTTTTTTTTAAGCCTTTTAACTTTTATAGAAAATAACAAAATTTTTTACGAGGGGCGTGCAATAAGTAATGCCGCTGACCCAGTTGTCTGATCTAGCTGAAATTTTGCATGTACAATGATTTATATCTCTATGGGTTATGTGGCAAATTACAACTCTGAACTGATTGTGGTTTCTGTTTTACAGGTGTTTGAACCAAGTCAGGTAGGAAATGGAGCCTGTTGAATCTCGAGCAGTGATCTGGTTTTTGTATTTGAAAGGACGCACACCACAGGAGACTTTTGATGAAATGAAAGAAACTCATGGCGATAACGCCCCATCATACGACACTGGCATCGTGAATTCAAACATGGTCGAAAGTCTATGGAAACAGCTCCCAGATCTGGTCGCCCTCCTTCTGCCATTGATAAGGCATCTGTCCGTCAAGTTGACGCTGCCATTTTGGAAGATCGGCACATTACTATTCACCAAATAGCCCAAGATGTCAAGAATAGTACAGGGTCTGTGGAAACTATCATTCATGACTATTTGCATCTGCATAAGGTGTTTGCCAAATGGATTCCCAGGTTGTTCACACCATTTCAGAAGCGAGAATGTGTCGAGTGCTCGAGGATGAATTTGAAGATGTGCCAAGAAGAGTCAAAGTTTTTCAAAAGACTGATTACATAGGATGAAACCTGGGTCCATCACTAGGATCCAGGGACCAAAGCCCAGTCAAGGGTGCAGCCCTCTGCTAGCAAGGTCATGCTCACAGTCTTTTGGGACCAGGACGGAGTAGTGATGACAGATTTCCTGGCAAAGGGTACCACAATTACAGGAGCCTATTATGCTTCACTTTTGAGGAAATTAAGGGAAGCTATCAAAATCAAGAGACGGAGCAAGATCAGCAAAGATACCCACCTCCTGCAGGACAACGCTCTGGTCCACAACTCCCATGTCGTCAGATCAGAAGCACGGGCATGTGGTTATGAAATCCTCCCTACTCTCCTGACCTTGCACCCTCTGACTTCACCTCTTCCCAGCCATGAAGTTGTTTTTGAAAGGAAAGCGTTTCCTAGATGATGCAGCCTTGATTTCTGAAGTCACATCGTTGTTCGAGGAGCAACCTGGGGTGTTCTACAAAAACGGTCTCCAGGCTGCATCAAACGATGGGAGAAATGCATACCTCTATGTTAATGTAGACATTGGTTACCTCCCTTGCTTGTGGTGATATAAATAGGAGTCGGCCATCTTGGTTTAGTCAGTTCGTTCGTACAGTTTAGACAGACTACAAGTGTCTCAACAAATGGTAGCAGAGATATCCCTCTGTGTGCGACAAAACGAAAAAAAAAAAAAAAAAAAAAAAAAAAAATTTTTTTTTGTACAGCTTGTCTGTAGCACTAGACAGATCGGATATCGGATATGGCAACTTCGAACAAACAACCTCCATTGTTGGAGGGGGAGGATGTTTACGAGAACTGGAAACAAGACGTTGAAATGTGGTCGTTGTTCACGGATCTTTCTGAGGAAAAAAAAGGGCCAGCAGTGTTTTTGACGCTACCACCGAATATTAGAGAATGTGTACGTGAATTGCCAACAAGTGACATCGGCGGACGAGATGGCTTGAAGATCTTAATAAAGAAACTGGATGACATATATTTAAAGGATGAACACACGCGCGCTTACATGACTTTTAAGGAATTTTACACTTATAAAAGACCGTCAGGTACCAGTATAAATGACTTTCTTGTTCGTTATGAGTTTTTGTACCAAAGATTAAAAAAATTCTACATTATTCTACCGGAAGGAGTGCAAGCTTTTCTTGTTTTGAACGCGGTTAACATATCGGAAGAGAACGAAAAATTAGCGCGGACAACGTGTTCTGTTTTGACGTATCAAAACATGAAGGAATCGATAAAGAAAGTATTTGGTGACATTTATCGTGATGAAAATGTACCGGCAGTGAAATCAGAGCCCGAAATCGTCAACTATAATTATTCTAAACCGGGTAACAACAAAAGGCGTTTTCGTCGAGGACAATCTAATCCATGTGACCGAAGTGGAAACGTGTTGTTGTGTTACAAATGTCAGTCTCCGAACCATCTAATTAGAGAGTGTCCTAGAAATACGCCCAGGTTTACGGAAGCGACAGAACAAATACACATTACGTTGTTCATTCAAGAAAATATTTATTTGAACAGTACAAATGAAAAAATCTCAAATCTTGTAAAGGAAACATTTGGAATGGCAGTCTTGGATTCTGCTTGTACTCGCACACTGGCTGGCGAAGTGTGGCTTGATGTTTATTTGGATACTTTAAATGAAAGTGACCTGCAACTAGTGAAGTATACGAACTCAGACCGGAGTTTTTGTTTTGGTGATGGAGTGGCTGTCACAGCAATTAAAGTTGCTAAATTTCCGGTTACACTCGGAGGTATAAGAGTTTATATCGAAGCAGATATTGTGAAAAACGACTTGCCTCTTCTATTAAGTCACAAATCAATGAAGACAGCAGGAATAGTGCTAGATTTCCGGAAAGATATGTGCTGGATTTTTGATAAATGTATTGAACTAAAGACCACAACTTCAGGGCACTATTGTCTCCCCTTAACAAATAAGTTGTTGGATCATAGTGGTACTAAGAACATTGTATTACATGTTCAGAATTTTGGTCAGTGTTCTTTCACAGAAAAAAAAAAAAAAAGCAGAAAAACTTCATCGACAGTTTGCTCATGCCTCGAAGGAAAAACTTGTTTCCTTGGTTAAAAAAAGTGGCAAATTCAATGACAAGGAATTTATAAAGGCGATTGAGGAGGTTTGTGAAAACTGTCAAATTTGCCTTAGATTTAAAAAAGCTCCACTGCGACCGGTTGTGGGATTGCCTCTTGGCAATAGATTTAATCACACAGTTTGCATGGATTTGAAAGAGTTCATCCACAATGAGGTGTGGATACTACATCTCATTGATGCCGCTACCAGGTATTCAGCGGCAACATTGATCAAAACAAAGAAGAAGGAGGAGATCATCAAAAACATCTTTATGATGTGGATTACCTATTTCGGATCTCCTGTTCGTTTTCTGAGTGATAATGGGGGTGAATTCAACAACGAACACTATAGACAGATGAATGAAAAACTCAACATAGAGACCTGTACTACTGCCGCAGAAAGTCCATTCAGCAACGGTACTGTAGAACGTCATAATTTGATAGTTGCTGAGGCAATGAAAAAAACAATTGACGATGAGAAGTGTGAACCTGAAATTGCCTTGGCATGGGCTATTTGTGCAAAAAATGCCCTCCTCAATTACTCTGGACACAGTCCAAATGAACTTGTATTCGGTTTCAATGTAAATACACCCTCAATTCTGACAGACCAGTTACCTGCTATGGAGTCCTCTACTACAAGTGACATGGTGAGAAAAAATTTAAATGCTCTCCATAGTGCAAGGAGAAACTTTTTGGAAGCTGAGTCCAGTGAGAGAATTAGGAGAGCTCTCAGGTCTAATGTCAGAACTTATGCTGATGAAGATTATGCTACCGGAGACCAAATCTATTATCGGAGGCAGGGTTTTAAAGGATGGCGTGGTCCAGCAAAAGTGTTAGGCAGAGAAGGCCAGTTTGTCTTAATCAGACATGGCGGAGCATTTTATAGGATGCATCCGTGCCAATTGATGAAAGTGAATAAAAACAACGAAAAAAGAACAAAAAAAGCTGAAATGCTGGGAAACACTACAGAAGGGAAGAATGAATACCTTTCAGTTGAGGAGGAGGAGTTGCAGAATCAAGTGGTAGAAAGTGAAGATATAGACAGAGAAGAAGTTGTTGATAGTTCTACCAGTTTAAGGGATAAGACTGAAAAACCTGGCCGAAATAAGACCATAACTTATAAAATAAATGGAAGTGAGGAGTGGAAGAAAGGAAAGGTTATGTCAGTACAGCCTAAATCAACTGGCAAATATAGTCATTGGATCAATATAGAACCTGAGGATGAAAACGAGGATCAAGTTTGTATCAACTGGAATCATATTGATCATTGGAGAGAAGTGCCCCAATATACTGAACAGGAAAATGTAGTCCTGCTCATCGCTGAACAAGAGCAGTCGAAAGCTGTAATGGATGCCAAGCATAAAGAAATAAAAAACATGAACACCTATGAAGTATTTGAATGTGTGCCATACACAGGTCAAAAAACAATATCCACAAGATGGGTGATTACTGAAAAATTCAAGGATAATCAGAAAACAATGAAAGCTCGCCTTGTAGCACGAGGCTATGAAGAAAATAGTAATCTGAAAACGGACTCCCCAACATGTAGCCGTGAAGCTATGCGAATGGTCATGCTAACCGCATCAATAAAGAATTGGATGCTGCAGACCATAGATTTTACCTCAGCCTTTTTGCAAGGTGGTATTTTAGAGAGAGATGTGTACCTGAGGCCACCATCTGATGTTTGTCCTAAATCTCAAGTGTGGAAATTAAAAAGATGCATCTATGGATTGAATGATGCTCCACGGGCATGGTACAAGAGAGTTACTCAGGCTTTGATTGAATTAAAAGGAGTAGCAAGTGCTTATGATAATGCATTGTTTTTGTGGCATGATATTAAAGGAAATTTGACTGGAATTCTTGCTATGCACGTGGATGATTTTGTTTTCTGTGGAAACACAGAGTTTGAAAGGGATGTGATTGCAACATTGAAAGAAAAATTTAAGGTGGGATCTCATGAAAGTGGAACATTCAAATATGTTGGACTGAATGTTAATCAACAGGAAAATGGGATCACTGTAGAACAAGATCTATATGTATCTTCCATATCTCCAATAGAAATAAGCAAAGGGAGGATACTGAGGAAAAATGATGAACTGAATGAAGAAGAAAAGCATGAGTTGAAGAGACTTGCAGGTCAGATGATGTGGGTTTCAACTCAAACACGCCCTGATATAGCTTTTGATGTGTGTAAAATGAGCAACACTGGAAAGCATCCCAAAGTAAAAGCCTTATTTGAGGCAAATAAAGCCTTATCAAAATTGAAATCCAAGAAGGGTTCTATAACATTTCCAAAATTGGGAAAGCCCTCAGATTTACACATTTTGTGTTATACTGATGCCTCTTATGCCAGTCTGGAAGATGGATCTTCACAGGGTGGTTTTGTTGTCTTTATTGGAGGAAGTACTGACAAAATGGCCCCCATGTGTTGGGCGTCAAAGAAATTGGACAGAGTGACAAAAAGCCCATTGGCCTCAGAGACTCTTGCTCTGAATGAGGGAGCTGATGCTGGTGTTTTGACTGCGGTTATGATACAAGAGGTATTTCAGTTATCTAAATTGCCAGACGTTCTCTGCAAGACAGATAATGCATCACTTGTGGAGACATTGAATTCCAACAATCTGGTAAGCGATCGACGATTGAGAATAGATGTAGCAAGGCTGAAGGAAATGAAGAGTAGAGGGGAGATACAGATAGAATGGATCAAGGGTTGTGATCAGGTCTCTGATTGTTTGACCAAGGCAGGAGCTTCGTCTGAGCTTCTAAGGGACTTGTTAAATCAGAAATAAATTATTCACTTGAGGACAGCAGCAATGTTAATGTAGACATTGGTTACCTCCCTTGCTTGTGGTGATATAAATAGGAGTCGGCCATCTTGGTTTAGTCAGTTCGTTCGTACAGTTTAGACAGACTACAAGTGTCTCAACACTCTAGGTGGTTCCTATGTAGAGAAAGACTAATAACTATGCCAAGTTTCGTTGCTCTACTGCTATGGGAAGTGGGTCAGGGGCATTACTTATTACACATCCCTCGTAGTTTGTTTGTTAGAAAATTATTTTGCCAGCAAGTCAATTTCCTGCAATCACTGAATCAATTTACACGAATCTATATATCTTTAAAAGTGAAAATGTGTGTGTGTGTGTGTGTGTGTATTTCCCTACCAAATAACTCAATTTTCGGTCTAGAGACTCGAGATTTGACATAAGGAGTATTGAAATTAGGGAAAATCTTTTTAATTGATTTTCAGACAGAAATTTGGCTGTTCAACGATTTGACCTTTGAAAACTCTACCACACCTTTCTGCCAGTTTTGGGTGTAAACACTTGAAATTTAAAATGTAGGTTACTTGCACATGGATCAAACTTTTTAATTTGATGTGAGCCCAAAAAATAAATGTTAAAAGGTCAAAATTGAGGTCAAAGTTAAAAAATTGACCTCTGCAGTTTCTACCAAATTACTCAGCCAATTTCTGATCTAAACATTTGAAATTTTACATATTCAGAGATAGGGCAAGCTTTTTAATCGGTTTAAGTCGAAAATTTGATCTGCCAAGGGGTCAAAGTTCAAAAGATTTGGCCATTTGCGGTGTCTAGCAAACTACTCAGCCAATTTTGGGTCTGAACATTTAAAATTTATACATAACAGGTATTCAGACATGTGGCAAGCATTTAAATCAGTTTGTTGTGAAAATTTGGCTGCCAAAAGGTCAAAGTTGAAAGAGTTGACCGTTGCATATTCTAGCAAATTCCTCCACCAATTTTGGGTCTAAAGACTTGAAATTTTAGATGTAGGTAACTTGGACATAAGTAAAACCTTGTATTTTGATTTGAGACCAAAATAATAAATGGTAAGGGGTCAAAGTTTCTAAAATATTGACCTCTGCGATCTCTACAAAATTACTCAGACAAATTTTGGTCTAAACATTTGAAATCTTAGTATTCACATGTAGGGCAAGTTATGAACAGTACATAGGGCCTGAACAAAGCCAGGCTGTCTTCTTTTCAGGACGCTGAATACAAGATGGGAAAAAGGAAAATGTGCACAATTTTCTTATTTCAATTCAAGCTAGGCCTAAAAGCTACTGAAACAGCTTGCTATATCAACGAAGCGTTTAACCCAGGAACCACTACTGAACGCACAGCACAATGGGGATTTTAAAAATTTTGTAGCAATGATGAGAGTTTTAAAGATGATGAGTGTAGTGGTCAACCATTGGATGTTGACAATGATCAATTAAGAGCCTTAGTCAAAGCCAATTCATGCACAACTGTTTGAAAACTTGCTTCTGAATTAGACATAACATACGATTTCCAACCACTTGAGAGATAGGAAAGACAAAAAAAACTTGATAAATGGGTTCCTCACGAATTGAACAACCAAAATAAATGCCATTATGAAGTGTTATCTTCCCTTCTTTTACACAACAAGAACCCGCTTCTCAATCGGGTTGTGACTTGCGATGAAAAGTGGGTTCTTTACAATAACCGGTGATGCTCAGCTCAGTGGTTAGACACTAATGAAGTTCCACAGCACTTCCTGAAGCCAGAGTTGCACCAAAAGGTGGTCATGCTGACTGTTTGGTAGTCTGCAACCAACTAGTCTCATCCATTATAGTTTTTGGAATGCAGGTGAAATCATTACGGTGGTGAAGTACCGTCAACAAATGGATGAAATGCATCAGAAACTTCGACAGCACCCAGCATTAGTCAACAAAAAAGGTTTGATTCTTCGCCACGACAATGCCCAACCACACGTTAAATATGCTCATTTGAATTTAAAAGTTAAAAACCACAAAAATTTTGTCAATCTAATACTTATATATAAATAAATCAAGTTTACAGAGCAATAAGATTTTTTTTAATAGAATAACATTAAAAAAAAAAAAAATTACCTAATCAAGTTTAAAATAGCTAAAATAGAAGTAATTTTAAGAAACTGAATTAATTCAGAAATAATAGTTAAGAATAAATCTAAAGGAAGATTTTATGGATTTATCTGATGAAAAATTTAGAATTTGATTTGCATATTCATATTTTGTAAGATTTTGATATGGCATAAATGCGATGTCTGCACAAATATAAATAGATCTCACTCAGTTGAAGTGGAGACTCTCCAATGTACAGCAAGTTTGGCGACAAAGATTTAACGAGTTAACAAAACTTTGAAAAAAGTACTCAAATTCAACAATATGAGTAAAATTGCAAACTAGCAGTGAAAAACATATATACTCAAATTTAACAGCACAAGTAAAATTGCAAATTAGCAGCAAAGAGGAAAAAAATTCTCGAATTATTTGATGCAAATAAAACTTCCAATCAACAGAAAAATAAAAAATTCTTGAATTCAACGCCACAACTAAAACTGCAAATTAACAGGAAAGAAAAAAGTACTCAAATTCAAAGACGGGAGTAATAAATTTTGAAAAATTATTTTGTAAAGAAAGCCAACAATAGAAAGCCTAGACTGGAGAGAATGAACATGTTAAAGACACATTTACAGAGTTTGATATAACAGATGATAAACGACAACTACCACCCTTTCGTTTTACAAGGGGGGGGGGGACTGAAAGATATCCTCAAAACCTTAACGCAAAAGATACCAACAGACGAAGTAGAGCTTACATCCAAAACAACAAAAATAGCACTGAACATAAATTCAGAATGCTTAGTCATTAAAGCAAGGAGTCAACACACAACTACGTCACTCCTCTATGTATACAAGGAGCCAAAGGCAACTATGGCAAATACAACCTGAACAAGTCTATAGTGAACCAATTAATAGAAAAATGCTCATTAAGCAAATTACGCCATGTGTATTTGAAAGAAACAGATTTAAGAGCAGAAGAAACACTTCAAAGAGTATTCATATTTGAATCAATAGAAACACAAGCTAATGAAATAAAAGAGAATGAAAGAGATCCACAAAATTACAAACAACAACAACGAGATAACAGTGGGTAAAGGAAACAATTCCGGGATAACAATTCAGTTACAAAATGCTACGGGTGGAATGCCTCAGATCACATACATGGTCAAACAAAATGTCCAGCATTTGGGAAAAAACATAACTACTTCAAAAAACATGCTTACTAAAAAGGAACAGTGGTAAAGGTCAAACCACCATAATTACATCAAACCAGTATGAATCCAAATAATTCAGACAGATAGCTATCTATTCATTCAGCAGATAACAAAATTGTCTAAACCCTGACAACATACCAGTCGGAATATTAAATTCTGGAATCGACATCAACCTTATCAATGGCAAAATGTTTAACAAATCCTTGAAGTATGGTGAAACTTTACATTAAAAGAAACAAATTGTAAACCTGAATCCTATAGGAATATTCCAATATGGCCAAAAGGAGAAATTTTCACAACGCTGACAAATAATCCCAGAAGAGACCACAATAGTATTCGTGAGAGGATTAGGAATAATGAAAAATTTCCAACTCAAAATTAGATTAGATGACAACGTTATACCTATTGCGCAACCACTAAAATGGATACAAGCAGTAGAGGGAGGGGGGATCTAGGAAATGCTAGAAAATGATATAATTGAAAGAATGGGTCTCGCTGTTATCAAAACCAAACAGAAATTAGAATATGTGCCAACTTACGTGTGGCAAATAAGGCAGTGAAATGCACTATCAAATACAAATAGTTGAACAGTTACTGAGTGAAATTGGCAATGCAAACGTTTTCTCAAAAATCAATCTCCACTCTTAATACCACAAAATAAAACTGAATCCTGAACCTAGGAACATCACTAACTTTTCATGCAACTCTGGAATTCACAGATATAAAAGTGTAACGGGATCTCAGGCAGTGTCAGGTATCCTGTTCAGCTACATGAAGATGGGAGAGGATGAGGTATGGTTAGGAGGAGCATGCTGACACTTGGTCAAGGAAAAACAGATGTTTATGAGATTACTGTCCAATGAAAGAAAATATAAAATCTGATAATAGGATTCGTGGAACAAGAGATTGTTTTTCTAGTTGGATTTGGTAAAAATGAATTTTAGCTGCTAATTGAGTGAGACAGGTACAATGACTTGGGTTCAAAAGGTCTGCTTTGGTGTCTGGGAGATGTTGTCATTTGGGTCCACCTGTTGTATTTAACTACCAGGCCACCAAGCCAGTGATAAGTTAGTTGGACAGATAAATAAATAAATTGAACCTAGGGAGAGATATGGTCATGAAAGAGGAAGAAGAGGGTTCGAAGAAAATAGAAAACGAAAAGAATAAAATAAGGGGATAGAGAAAGGAGTTCATGAGAGAAGAAAAAGAATAAGATAATGGGATAGAGACAAAAAAGAGGTTCAGAGAAAAAAAAAGGAAAAGTAATCTTCAATATTACAGAGGGGAGCAGAGGTCAGTTTTATAAAAACTATTGGTTTTTTAGAGTTAGGGTCTTTTTACTGACTGGCATCGAGGCGTCCACATCGCTCTCACCCTGCCTGGGGGAGGGGGCAAACCCTCACAAGAGCCAAGTTGAAAAGCTCTTGTTCTTAGTTGGGAAATCAATTAGAGGAACTTAAGTTATGCACCCTGCATCATGAAGCTCAGATCAAAGAACTCGACTTTAAACAAGTGTAAAATGATTTATGAATAATTATTTTGTTTGGTTTTTACGAAAATGAACCAGAGTTTTTCTTTGTTTCTCGATTGCTGGCCTGAATGAAGATGCAGTTTATTTGAGGTATGCCCTTACGCCAGATGATGAAAGAGACAGACTGGATTCAGCATGAAGCCAGAGTGACGGCCGAAATTGACAATGTTGCCACACGGACTTAGGGTCATGCACATTTCGCGTGCCCTGAGCAGCAGAGAGATATTTTCCAGTGACCAGTGAGAGGCTGGTCATGCTTGAAGGATCCACCACTAGACAAGTAAGAATGTAGCCCTGCTGGGTTGCATCTATGGTCCTGTGAGCCGAGAGCGATGAACACGGCCAGAAGTACATCACAAGTATGCTCCCGTGAACCAGGTTAGTGACGGATGCGGCCCGGCCCTCGGACAACAGAGGGCGTTAGGGTTATAAAAGTACTGGTTATGGGTGTTACATCCGCAGCTGAAGAAAGGCAATGCGTGCTTCCACAAAACCTTCAGAAAATCCATAACTGCCGAATGGTGCTAACAACATTCCAATCTGGGGCAAAGACACAAGAGAACACAACAGGACCCTAGATAATGTTATTAGGTACAGTGAAAGAAAACAACCTCAGAATTGCACAACACAAAAGCATATTCCGAGAGATCGAATGGTTCTTTGCAACCATGTTGAAAGCCATTCAGGCAATGAACACAGAAAGAAAGAACTAGAGAAAACATCTGGGGAAATTTCTAATGTATTACCAAAATAGTCCACGTGCCATGACAGGAGAAACTTTAGTTAAGCTACTCATGGGTAGCCAAGTAAACATCAACATATGATTACAAAATAAACTTGAAACCCAAGCTTGGAGAACAGCATGGCAAAAAGACAAAAAAAGATAAAGACACATTGAAAAATCGCCTAGTTCAAAAAATAAAGCTAAACATACTAACATAGAACCCTGAGAAGTCATACTACTTAAAGTGATCACAACAAGCTAATGCCAGTTTATCACCATAGTGAGTAAAAGAATGCAGACGCAAATCTGCAATTCAATACCAGATGACAAACTGATTTTACAACGCACATCACAAATGAAAAGAATTCTCAAAGTCAGGACTCATCAACAATCAAAGGATGACGACTTCCCTTTTAATAACAATTTTGGAAGGCAGAAAGATGAAGAATTGAGGAGGTGGAAAAGGAAGAAACGAATCTCCCTATAGCACTAAGATGAACAACACACCACATAAAAAACCCAAAAGGTATGCAAGCCGCGTTTCAGAAGAAGAGGGAAACAATCTGAATACAAAAAAGGGAGCAGATCTGATGTCTGCACGAGTATAATTAGGACCCTTCCGTTGATGTGGGGACTCTTCAATAAAGAGCAAAATTAAAAAACAATAGATATCCAAAGAAGTATAAGAAATAAATTTACATTCTTATCTGGAGGATAGATGAGATTTTAAGAGATTATGAAGATATTTTTGAAGAATTAAAAAAAAAATTTACTGAAAAAGAAAAAAAAAAAAAATAGCTCAAATAATCATCTTTTATAAGTTGAATAATAATTCATTCTAGGTACAACTATATAAAAGCATTCTTGAATAGAATGTTCTGTTGAAATTGTATTTAATAATGCATAAAAAATATGATGCATTAGGAAATAAGGTGGGAGAAGCAACCCCTGCTATCATCTTCTCGGGCATCTTGCAACAGTTAATTAATTTTTTATTAAGTTCCCTCATGTGGGATTGAACTCACAACTGCACAATAGAATTCATTTAAAAAACAAAAAAAACAAAAAAACAAATACCACTTATATTCACAAAACAGTGCAGCTAGTAAAAAAAAATAATACAAGATAAAAGACATGAAACATAGATTAATAACCCCAGCAGATTAAATAATTAGTTAGAAATTCCCAGAATATCACTTGTTACAACAAAAGGCCAGAGACTTGCAGTCAAAATGTATACATGCCAATGACAGGGAGGATTATAATCATGCAAAAAGCATTTAACATGTTTATCATGATGATATACATAAACATATTGGTTTAAGATTGTTACAAAAATATTACAATTGCTTTCATAATGAAAACAAGTTAGTATGCCAATAATACAAAGCACTGTAACAGATCAGACAGTCAAATGGAAAACGCAAAAGAAAAAAGTCCACATTCTTTGACAAGTTCTAACAACAATCATTAGTTCAGTTGTAAGTTTTATATGAAACTGTCAAAAATCAATTTTTGTATGAAATAAATAAGTTGAAATTTGAATATTTCGAACAAATGTTGAATAAAATCTATTCTTAGTGTGAAATATCAGTTTTTATCCAAGAATAATATCTACAAGATCAACAATTTTATAAAAAATATGGATGAAAACTAGTGAAAGCAAATATATATATATATACTAGCATGGGTGCCCAGCGTTGCCCGGGTATTTGGAGGTGTGTGTTGAGCAAAAAAAAAAAAAAAAGTAGTAGTAGGAAGACAGGCTCGAACCCGTACTGCAAAGGAGAAAAAGAACAGGAAAAAAACCTAATGTCTTCTTTACTGTTACGACCACCACCAAACCGGAAGTGACATAGATTTTAATTAAGGCTAGACAATCGAAAGGAGAGGATGACTAAATATCGGCGAAAAAAGTGCCCCATCCTTCTGTAGAAAAGTGCCCAGTTGAAGGTGAAGATATTAATGTTTTTAGCCAATTTTTCGATATTTGTCGGCTGAAAGGTCGAACTTCAAAACGATACTGATCTTGGTAAAATCTATCGCCGCGGTCGAAAGTTTTAGGCAGACATACAAACATACATACATACATTTATATATTGGTAACTCAAATTTTCGATCCAAACTGATTAAAAGGCTTGTCCTATCTCTGAATACCCGTTATGTAAAATTTCAAATGTTTAGACTAGAAATTATCTGAGTAATTTGGTAGAGACCGACGTGGTCAAATTTTTTTAACTGTAACCCCTATTGTGACCTCTTAACATTTGTTTTGGGCTCAAATCAAGTTATTAAGTTAGATCCATGTCCAAGGAACCTATATCTAAAATTTCAAGTATTTAGACCCAAAATTGGAGGAGGAGTTTGATAGAGTTTTCAAAAGTCAAATCGTTGAACTTTGACCTCTTAACAGCCAAATTTCTGGCTGAAAATCGATTACAAAGATTTTCCCAAATCTCAGTACCCTGTATATCAAATTTCGAGTCTGTAGACTGAAAATTAACAGAGTTATTCTGTAGGGAAATGTAGACAGACAGACACTTTCACTTTTGTCGATATATAGATATACTAGCATGGGTGCCCGGCGTTACCCGGGTGTTTAGAGGTGTATGCTGAGCTAAAAAAAAACAAAAGAAAACAAAAAAAAGCGGTCAATTTTTTTTTGGTGACTTTGACCCTTATTATGACCCCTTAACATTTGTTTTGGGCTCAAATCAAGTTATTAAGTTAGATCCATGTCCAAGGAACCTATATCTAAAATTTCAAGTGTTTAGACCTAAAATTGTTGGAGGAGTTTGGTAGAGTTCTCAAAGGTCAAATCGTTGAACTTTGACCCCTTAACAGCCAAATTTCTGGCTGAAAACCGATCACATAGATTTTCCCAAATCTCAGTACCTTGTATATCAAATTTCGAGTCTGTAGACTAAAAATTGACAGTTATTGCGTAGGGAAATGTAGACAGACACAGACATGTTCACTTTTATAGATATATAGATATCAATGGTATCTATACTACAATTGAACCCACCAAAGTCTACCATATGTATCTGGTTTTATGGAGACATTAACAATGTTGATTTGAAAATAGTTTTATTTGCATATTTTATTTGGTAATTATCATTTGTCAATGAAATATGGTATAGCCATATTGCATCTCAAATATGTTGTACCTATTTACTATGCCTCCCCACAGGACAGAGTTAGACACCAGGGTCGTTTTTTAACGTGGACAAAAGGTACAAAAATAAAAAAAGGTACTTTATCTCGTTGTAAAAGACTAACTTGCACATATGTGAAATGTTGGAACAAATCTTGAACCAGGTTAACATTGATGAGCTGGAATCACTTGATTTTATATGGGTATAGCGGATGGTTTATTGAAAAGATATATAGATTGATTGATTGATTGGTTTTATGGCATATCAACCTATGTGGTCATTTAATGCCAGAGTCTTTATATACATTAATAGTTATAGGTTTTATGTATGTATCTGGTGTTCAGTGTCTATGTTTATATAGTTAGATAAGGTATTTTTTTTTTTTTTTTTTTAATTTTGTTGAGTTACCCTGTTATCTTCAGATATTTGAGATTTTACAGATCATGTCCCAGACCTTTTTACTTTTTGTATTTGTATTTATTTTTCATACATAGTTTTTCCATGATGTTCGCTTCGATTCCTTAATAGTTTTACGAGCTTTAGCTCTACTGTTTTTATATTTATCGAGATTTTCTTTAGTTGGTTCTTTTTTTAATTTCCTTAGCATAGCCCGATGTGTTCTGATGGCTACTTTGCATTTTTTGTCAAATCAAGGTTTATTATGTTTTGGGGAGGTAGAGCTTTTTGGAATGCATTCCTCTGCAATATTATACAGTGTATTAGTAAAATGTGATATTTTGGTTTGGGTTATTATCCGATGTTAATTTAGTCCGGCATAAATTTTGGAATTTTTTCCAATCAGCCTTCTGTAAGTTCCATTGGGGTATTTTGTTTTCTGACATTGGATCATTGTTTTCAAGTGTAATGGGAAAGTGGTCACTTCCATATGGCTCTTCTAGTACATTCCATTTGTAATCCAAGGCAAGTGTTGGATCACACAATGTTAAATCAATTGATGTGAATGTACCAGTTCCTGGGTGTAAATAAGTGTGTTTTATCATTAAACAGATATAGGTTTTTGTTATTTATTATATTTTCTATAACTTTCCCCCTTTTAGTTGTTTTTTCACTTCCCCATATCTCATTATGGCTGTTTAAGTCTACCATAATGATGTATGGCTTTGGAAGTTGCTGTATTAGTTTGCTCAGATCTGTTTCTGAGATGCTTTCATGGGAAGGGGGGGTATGTATAGTGAGCAAATGTTGATGGTTTTGTGGAGTGTTACTTTTATTGCAGTAGCCTGTAGTTTAGTATTAAGTTGTATTTGACTTTGGGGTATGTCATTTCTAATAAGTATTGATGTACCTCCACAGGCTCTGAGTCCAGTATTGTGTATATAGTTATACTAATTACAATTTTTAATTTTTATATTGTCAGACGATTTCATAAAGGTTTCTTGGAGACAGACTACTGCTGGAAGTAAGTTATCGAGTAGAATAGTGAGCTCATTTAGGTTTGCCTTTAGACCATAACAATTCCACTGGATTATATTATTTGTTTGATTTCTATCTGGTATGATTTTGTGTGTCATGTTTTGTATTTTAGTTTGTTATTTGGGTGTTTTGGGTTTAGTTATCTTTATGTTTGCCTTAGGTCCTTGGCAGTCCCATCGAATGATAGTTTGAGTTTTTTTTTTTTTTTTATTGTGGTCTGTCATTTTATTTGTCTGGGGGTGTTTTGTCTTCTACCTCCATCTCCTCCAGTGCTCCTATTTTGTTTCCTCCTCTTGAGGTTGATTGGGATCTAGATCTTGGTTTGTTTGTTTTTTCTTTAGTTTTCGTTTTATTGAGTGATGGTGTTGTTTCATTTGGTTTGTTTATAAGGGTTGTTTTCATTTGGTGAGTTTTTTCTTTTTCTTTGTTGGATTTAATTTGAGTTTTTTGATTTGTTGGTTCTGTTTTGTTTTTTTTGTCGCACTCTCTTTTGTAGACTGATTATTTCCAGAGTTCAGGATTAGTGTTTTAATTTCTTTCATCTCTTTTATCAATTGAGATAGTTCTTCAGTTTTTATTTCTGGGGGATTTTTTATATAGCTTTGACAACTTTGATTTCTGTTTATTTTAGTATTCTTGGTTACTTCTGAGTATCTTGCGTTCATAATTTTCCTGGCTTCCGAGAAGGTTATATTTTTTATGTACTTTATTGTTGTTATTTCTTTTTCTTTTAGCCATGTTTTGCATCCTTTGAAGTCAGCTGAATGGTTTTCACTTCAGTTTGAGCATTTAGGGTCTTTTTTGCAGTCTGTTTTGAGTTTTCATCACATCTTACACAGATTGGTGATTTGGTGCATTTGGATTGGTGATGTCCAAATTGTTGACAATTGTAGCACCTTAGAGGGTTTAGGATGTATTTTTCAACGTTCACTTTTAGGTATCCAATTTTAATCTCACTTGGGGAATTTGTGGAGTCAAAGGAGAGTATATATGCATTTGTCAATATAGTTTCTCCATTTCGTTTTATTCTTATTCTTTTTAATTCTGTAACACTTTGGGATGATAGATTAGATAAAATTTCCTCAGTCGAGCAATTTGATAGTTCACTGCATCTAATGACTCCTTTTGAGGAGTTTAGGTATGGGTGGGGATAAGTTTTAATTTTGATATTGTTAAAGGTTTGCCATTTGAGAATTTCTTTAGTTTGTGTTTTTTGTTTCAATTCAATAAGTATGGTGTTATTTTGTAGTCGTTTTATCATTTTGGGTTTTATTTTTTGAGAAAATTTTTTCCATTGTAAAAGGCGAAATTTTATTTATTTCATTTTTTTTCAAGTGTTTCCATTAACTAAAAAGTTTTCTTTGATTGAGCATTTGTTCGTCCTCTGAACTTGAAATGTCGGAAACATCTGAAAAGCTTCTTTTTTGGGGGGGTTTTGGGGGTAATAAAAGCCATACTCAAATAAGATTGTTTTTTTTCATCATCTTTACTTCCCATCCACCTCGGAGCCCTATATGGGAAGTGCCAGGCTTAACAAGGATACAAAGATTATATACTCGATTTAAGTGATATCATTCATGAGCACCTGTTTTCCTTTGATGTTACTCTGGGATACCATGTCATAGATATTTCACTTCGTCGATTGACCCTCAGCCACCGCTTTCCACCATATATTAGGAAATAGTTATTTGTGGGGAAGGGATAGGCATATTGTGTTAATGATATGTTTATGAGGTGGGCAATATATGGTGGGGCTTGACGTGACCAGCCGATTGATCAGATCGGGCCCCTCCAACCCCCCGTCTAGCCCAGTAAGGGCCAAAGTGGTATGTTGGGAAGTGGGGATACTAAAACCTGACCTCCAAGTCTCTCAACCACCAGGATCTCGTCCTAAAGGTATTACGGGTCGCTAAGTATGGCCAACAGGTAGCCCCATTGAGGGACTTCTACTCTCTGCAAGGGGATAGTCGGCATATTCTGATGTCCTGCCAACAGGGTCAAGTGGAATCTGATCAGATTTTGAAGAATAATTTTTTAATAGAATGTATTTTTTTTTTTTTTTGTTTCTATTTAACCCATAGTTGGGACCCTAACAGGTACTACCACTCCGGGTCAGAGTGGACCTTGGAGCAATGGCAATTAAAGGGTAGCTCCACGCTCCCCAAAGCCCGCAAACTGGGGCCTCACCATCAGATATAGTTTACGGTCATATCCAGGACCGGGAAGTAGGAAAGGAAGAAAAGATACATAAAATAAATAGAAGTGCACAAATAAAATGTTCTACAACATTATGTATTGGTATTGTTCCTAAAATTCAGTCAATGACGATTGTTTCTTGGAATTATCATAATGCTCTTATTTTTTATATATGCATATTCCAAATCGTCTTCTTGTCAGTGTCTTTCACGAAGGTCACAAAGAGAAGTTCAGTGAGAACATCAATATCTTGCACTTTTCTTATAAGGGTTTCAGATTAATACATTTACACGACAAATATATTCATCACACTTGCACCATTTCCACCAAATACCAAAGGAATCATATTACTAGAAATATTAATGATTATGATATGGCAATGCTCATAACAATTGTAAGAATAGTTATAATTGATCATTATAATGGCTATTATACAAATAGCTAAGCTAATCATAGGAGTGAAGTCAATAATAATAACAATAGTACTAATCATAACAGTAATTCCATCAGCGACAAAACCACAATAATAATTATCAGTAAAAATGGTTTCACTTGCATATTGGAAACCACATGAAATCTTTTTTTTTTTTTTTCATTACCAAAACCATTAGCTATAGAGTTATCAAAGAAAACACAGTAGAAAAAAGTTGTTCGGATTTTAATAAAATTATTTTTTACTATTAATCAGAGAACAGGTTGAGCAAAACTATTATATAAACATGTAATGACATTTTTATGGAAAATAAATTTGACCAAAACCAATTGATTAATTGTTGGTATTGAGAGTTTTTGCCCTCCAAGAAATTCCAACAGAAACCAAACTGCCAGCTGTGGTACGCCCCTAAATGTGCTGCTGCCATTGATCACAGAAACCACTATTCAACAAAATTCAACGTTCAACAAAATAGATGTTCTGAAACCAAAGCCACCTTTAAGACTGCCTGCAATCACTGCAAAAGGGTTATAGAAAATATGAGAGTCATATGCCCAATCTGTTAGTCTAGAGTTGTTAAGCAAAAACTTGGTTCTCACAAAGTTTGTTGGATAACAAACTTTGTGATCCTGAACAGATACTCGACTTCTATTCTAAATATCAATAGATCAGAGAGGTTTCCTCCCACATCCAATAAAGCTAAAGTTTTTTCAAATAACTTTGGATCAAATTCTACCTTTTACAATCAAGCTGCCTACCTCCTGAATTGTGTCTTGTGGTTGAAAGTACTCTGAGCAACATCTGTATATCTGTCCAGAATGTTGTTAAATTTTTCAAGGATCTTGATGCCAGTAAAGCAACTAGTCCTGATAAAATTAAAAAGTTGCATCCAAACTAGCTCCAATTCATACAAAGCTGTTCAAATGTTGCTTAATGGAGAAATGCTTCCCAACACCTTGAAAAACTTTAGTCTGTTCAGTATCTAAAAATACTGGTGGATAGGTCTTTTACATCTCAATACAGACCAACCAATCTACTGTGTATAAGTAAGTTGCTTGGATCTGTGGTAAATCAAGATGTTGATAATCACCTCAGCAAAATCAATCTGCTCAGGATAATCAATATGGATATCATCCTGCAAGATCAACAGTTGATGTGCTGACTGTAATATCACACAGGATCAGTGAATCTGTTGACGGAGGCTTTGTTTCTAAACATATCCTTTGATAGGGTTTGGCATGAAAGCGAAATTCACTAGTTTGCTCGCTATGGAATAGTTGAAAATATCCTCTCAAATATTAAATCCTTTCTTTCTTATAGCAGATAGTATCAACATTGGCTGCCTCAAAGCCCAACCCTCTTCTTGACTTTCATTAATCATATTTTAAGATCATTCGTTGACATTTATGCAGCTGACACAACCATCTATGGCAACACTTCAAAGAGGATTAATGATAGCGACCAAATAGTTGGTTATTTTTCATACATCTAAAATCAAGCTTCTCTCCTTTTACCACCAACGCTCAGACCTTCATTTATCCACAATTGAAATGAATGACTCTCGCTGAGGAATCCTCCTGCCTTGATAAGCTTTCAATAGGACTGACCTTCACTCAAGGCTTAGAATGGAAGAGAAGATTACATCAAATGTGTTGACAAGATCGCTGGAAAAATGGTTGGATCGTTCTACTGCTCCAGAAGGTATCTCACTCTTAACACAATCCTCTACCTGTATTAGTCAAATACATCCTAAGATGGAGTACTCTTGGCACATCTAAGGAAGTGCCATTCAGAGCATCCTTTCCTGCCTTGACAGAGTACAGGACTGACTTTAAAATCTAGTAGGGGATGTTCTCTTTCTCAAAGGAGAAACTTAGCTAGTCTTTCCTTCTCTATCGTTATTTTCATGGTAGCTGCTCGACTAAGCTTCAGTCTATGGTTCCCTCCTGCAACACATTCACAACAAAAACTCGTCTAGCTACAACCACTGTAAATAATTTCCTTTTCTGTGTACCTAAAACTAAATAGAACTTCCACAAGCAAAATTTATTTTCTAGAACTAACCATTTATGGAACAATATTCTGACTACACCTTGGTAGTTTTCAAATCTAGTGTGAATAAATTCTTGTCGAATTATCTTAGATAATTAAATTCTCAATCAATTTACAGCCATTGTTATTGATCTTCACAGCATTGTCTTACCATCCACCTCTCATTCTCAAGTGGTTGTGGGCCATGATAAACAGTGACTCATTAGTACAAGAAATCTTTTAATGGAAGCAAGTAGTATTATATTAGTTCTGCTGTCATAGGATTATCTTATGAATTACCTCCTTTTTAAGAGGGTGAGGATATTCTTTTAGTCAGGTATTACACCTTTTCAAGGAGGGGATAATGTAGTATAGATACTATATTATCCCCTCCCAGTAGAACAGATCTGTTCTATTGTCATGAGATCATCTTCCCAGAAACTACCTTGTTTTTTTTATGAGGGAGATGTAGTGTAGCATCTTTTCTGTTGCCATGGTACCATACTCATAAACATTGGCATTTATGGGTATATTCTCCTCTATTTCAGAGGAGGTATTTTAGTATATGTTTGTTCATTATGATATTCAACTAGGCATGACAACCTTTTTTGATAGGAGGGGATAAATTCTCTCGGGCTTTACCTCCTCTTTAGGGGGAGGGGGTAGTATAGTATATTTTCATTCATCATCATATATTTCTCCTAGGCATTACCTCTTGTTTGGAGGAGGTGGTATATATGTTTGTTCCTTATGGTACCTCCCCCTCATCTCAGGATTACCTTTATCATTAGGAGATAGAGGAGTAGGATACTATCTATTGTGTTGTCATATCATGCTCCTAGTTATTACTTCTTTCTTTTTGAAGGTGGGGAGTGTTTGCTTGTTATAATACTATTCTCTTGATCATTACCTCCTCCTTTGTAGGTCAGTTTATGTTCATCATGACAGCATTCTCATAGCCTAGAAAAAAATATGCATAAAGAGAGCACAGGTTTGCTAGGAAAGCAATAATTTGACGCTTTAACCGACACTTTATGAAAATTAAACAAATAAGCTATTTAGTCAACATAGAAAAGTTTATAAAATTAAATATTATTCATGAATAATGATTAGCAAATATTGAATTTAGTAACCAATTTCATTTTAATATTTTGTGAAAATTCATCGATAAAATTCAATGGCTTTTCATAAAATATTTTAAAAATTCAGTCTATGTAAAAGATTTATGCTGAAACTTTTCAATAATTATATTCTAAACATGCGATACCTTGTATTGTATTCAATAATGATCTTTAAATAAATTTCAATAATTTGTCAAAAACAATAGAATAACAATTAGAACAACTGGTGTTGATAAAATGCTATTTCAAACAACTGTATAATCAATGTATTTAGCAAGAAATGCTATTTTCAACTTAAGCATGACAGTCTGAGCTTCTTACACATGTTATGGTATATCTAAAAGTTTCATTTCAAAATAAAATCCATTTTAAAAAAAACTTCTATTGCACACACCCTAATATCAAAATTTAGACCCAATTCATGTGTATTTAATTTATACTAATGCAAGGGGGGGGGGGCTCAGCCTTTTCAGGTCGTTAACTTGTTTAAATATGCAGATTTTGTATTTATTATTATTTATATTATTTCAATTCTCTATTAAATATTATACTGTAGTTAATATATAGTAGTGATGTCAAAAGATTTTAAGACAAAATGACTTAGGTGCCATCAGCTAGAATCAAAACCAAAACATTTAGTGCTTCAGCTGTGTCGCCTATTAATATAACTATCGAGAGATAGGCAAGAAAGATTTAATAGTAAACAACTTAAAGAAAATGACTGAATTTGGACATGTACAAAAAGAAGAAAAAATATGTCGGAAGTTGAAATAATTTGCATTTTAACTTGCTGATATATATGTCTGTACATGTTATTCATCCAAACAAAGATTTTACTCATTATAAATCATACTTAGTGTATGTGATTAGTAGTTTAAGAGTTTATCGATTAAATACTTACATGCAGACACACATGCATCTAGTGTTATATTTATATAGATATGGATGAAAGTTTTTGGTTAGTAAATATAGAATAGTTAAGGTAGTGGGTCCACTTTACAAAAGAAAATCAATGAAAACCTGGGAGTGATAGGTTAATTTGGAAATCAATTTCTTAAAACTGCTCAACGCACACTAGCATGTAACAATAGGCATTCAACCAAATATCAGGAGACATATGTTTAGTTTTATGTACTTGTCTTTATTCATATTTTATGTGTAAATAATAATTATCTAATAAAAAAATACTCATAATATTTGACATTAAAATCAGATGTTCAAACTTAATTTGTTAATTAATCATTGTGTGAAACATTTTGTTGTTGACGACATTATTCAAATATACAAATCACATTTGACTGACAAAAGTTTATAAAAATTATTTGCAAAGTTTTGTAATAACGATAAACTCAACTTGCATTTTGAAAATAAATGTATGCTTATCTATCGTTAATTTGAAGGTAAAACATTGAAATTAGTGGTAAAATCTTTAATTAATTTTGTTGGCAGTAGGAATCATAGCTAAGTTGAAAGATTGGAAAATACACAAAATTGGTAAAAATTTAGAACAAATTCACATTCATTCAAACGCCTCTGGAGCAAAAAAAGTAAATAACATGGTTTTAATAGCAAATTGCCCTTGTGGACATGATACTGTTCAATAAAATATCTTTCAAATTTACTATTTTCTCATAAAAAAATTATTTTGTATAAGAATTTAAAAAAAAAAAATCACGAGTTCAAAATTATATTTTTAAAGAAACGCAACTGACAAAATTTTCAAAATATACAAACTTTTGTCAGTTGGAATTCTGCTACATGTGACTCAAAAAATCTTAACAGGTTGAGATTTTGGAAAAAATTTGAAAAATAATTTTTTTTAGCCCATTTTTCCCCTAATTTTTCAGCCGTAAAATTACAGAATACATAGTTTTTAAGATAACATTTTTTTCGCTGCTTTCTTTCTCCAGAAAACATCTGGAAAGAGTAAAGCTATTTCCCAGAAAATACTGCAGTGCTAAAAACGTTCTATTGAATGAAGTAATAAGCATTGTATAATAATAACGATGATGATAGCATTACAAAATGATGACTGATTACATTGTGAATGGATTTGTTACATTGTAGTTCATTCATTGGGAAATTGTGTTTTGTTTTAGTGTTGGTATTTACAAATTAGATTTACATTTTATCATTTCTCCTTTCCAAGATGATAAGCAGATAATTCTATATAACAGATTGGTAATTATATATACTTCTTAGTTATATCAAAGCTTGCCAGTCATTTTGTAACTATATATAATTTTACATAAGGTAGTTAAAACTCATCTATATTATTCTTTGTAAGTGGAAATTAGCATTTTTAAGTACAGAAACGGATTCTCCACTAAATTCTACATGAGGCTTGAAAAAATGTTTTTCAGTTAACTTTTTTTTTTGTAGAAAAACGTTAAAAATAACTACAATGTTGTCCATGTGATTTCAATTATAGACAAACACAATCTCTATTTTAAAAAGTTATGTTATATAGTGTGATTGCAAGAATTAGACATAAATTAAGTTCAGGAAACTTCTACCATTACTAACCAGTAGAGCATTATCACTGTCAACCAAGAGAAAGGTTTATTAGGAATGTTTATACAACGTGATGATGTATGGAAGTGAAACTTGGCCAGTGAAGGTTGAGAAAGAGTGTTGCATGGAAAGAAATCATATCAGATGATATGATGGATGTGTAATGTGAGTTTTAGAGAGAGTCCCAGTTCTGATGAGTTCACAGGAAGATTTTTTTTTTTTTTTTACACGGTGGTGACCACTTATCAAGGCCCGGAAGCCACTCAGGGATAAGGGTTATTGCAAGTACAGTACGTTAGTGTGGAGATTTGATGAAGTGTTTACTTAAGGTGGCGGTTCATTAGGAATTTGTTAACGTTGGACTTGAAGACATCCAAGTTGTAGTCAGGTGGGAAGCAGGCAGACGGAACAGTTCCACAGGTGTGCAGTTCTAAGAAAGAAGCTTTCTGGATAGTATCAAGAAATGTGTGCAGAAAAGGAGACTTTGTATGGTCACGTTGAAAAAAACGGTTAGATTTCTTGGATTGAAAAATGTAAAACAATCGAGATATCAGGATCAATTCACAGAAGGCCATAGAAAAAATGGGATAAGATAGAGGGGTAAATAAAGACCTGGCTAGAGATAGGTTTGGAAATTAATTTCTACAGTCTAACATTTACTAGCATGTAAAACAGACGTTAAACTGAATGATATTTTTCATTTGATGTGTGGTGTTCTTAGTTGTAATCGCGTTATAAAATTGCATTAGTTGCTTCTATGTTATTCTACATACTAACTATACAATAATTCTATAGATGAGCATGTTAATGGTTAAAAAAAAACTTTACTTATTTTGCACGTTTTCCCTATTTATGTTGGTTTCTTTCCTTTTTTTTTTAAATTCTTTATTATTTGAAACTTGATATGCTTCATTAACCGATTCTATCTATTCAGAGTTGTAGAGGTTTTGGGTTCATGTCCATCATGGCATTCTTTAATTGGGTCCTGATTAGTCATACCAGTATTACTGACCTCTAGATTAATTGTCCGAATAGTGTGGGCATTGCCGATATGTCCCAATTACTGCCTTATAATTCTATTTTCATGTCGTTTTCCTGCTACAGGAAATGAAAATCAAATGTTGCTGAGCGATGAGGAGAGGGAGAGTATTTCAAGTTAATAAGAGTGGAAAAAAAAAAAGAAAAAAAAAATCAAACATGAGTAAGTTGATTGAAATGTGGAAGGTTCATTTTGGAGTTGGGAGTTTTGTATAACAGAAATGCATTTATTCTCACCACACTGGCAAGATATACACTGTCTGCTTATGTCTATTTAGTTTAATGCATCTGAACTGACCTGGGAATGATATTTTTTCTTGTTACATAAATCGTATGATGGAAAATGCAAAATAGACATTGAAAAAAAGAAATTAATATGAATAAATAATGAAAGTGACTATTTTATTAGTTCAAAACTAATTCCTATATTTTGTGAAACTAGAACATGGAAGAAAACATTATAAAAAGAAAATCAAGATGCCCAAAACTTGATTTACCAAACACCAAACTTAGATCCCACCCCACTTCTAAAGATGTTTCCTCCAAAATAGCATAAAATCCAATGACTGATCTTCTATATTAGCGATAGGGACAGAAATATAAATTCCTGTATTTACAAGCATAAACAAAAAGTCAAACAGAATAATCACACTAGTAATACACAGGAACACTTAAATGCTAGCAAGTATGGCAGATGGACATTGGAACAGAGCATTAGATCGCTGGTCCACAAACGGGAAAATAAAAAGATAAAAAAAGCTCTCGTTTCTTAATTTTAATCAAACATCAGTATACATGAATGTGAGTATGCACATACAAAAACACTGTATAAGTAGTGTAAAACTGAATTTTTTAGATAAATCTAATATTCTACATTTCAAGTGAGTTTTTCAGTTACAACAATTATTACAGTTCATTAAATCTGTGCATGAAAATAAATATTTATTCAAACATGTTTGGGTTTTTTTTCCAATAAGCATTCTCTGAATGTGATAATTGACAATAATCTGTAGTGGATTTTTTGAAAAAGAAAAGTTTTTGATTGTAAAAAAAAGAAAAAAAAAGATACAGATTCTATCAAAAGTACAAAAAAAATCCAAAACATGAGTAAAAAGCAGTTAGAAACTAGAAACACAAAAGTTGAACTATTGTTGTGGCAAAGTTAACAACTTCAATCTTTATCTTTTCATATTTTAGGTAAGGCTATTTTATTTTAAAGAATTTGACAATCTACATATTGAAAAAAATTTTGAAAAAAAAGTTAGAATAATTTCTAGACTACGTTTTGTTTTCTTCTAATATTTAAGAACCATTTTTATTCAACTTTGCTTCATTAAATGCAGAAAAAAGTGGCATATGAAATTTGCATATTACATCCATAAAATTGCCAAAAAGAACACAAAGCGTTGACCGAATGGATTAAATATGTAAAAGCCATGTTCATGGCTATTTGTATATGTGAAGAAAAAAAAGCAGCAAACACTCCTTTGGCGTAAAGAAAATCAAAGATATAATTCAATTAGTAACACCGGAAATCACACCAATTAGAACCAATGTACATGATGACCAAAATAGCAAACCATTGAAGTATTTTGAAGAACACAAGTTCAGAACGCTTGCTTAGAAAGCTGGTAAAATGACACACTTAAGTACATAAGGTGACTTTGCTGAATGCAGCCTTGACGAAGGCACAATTGTTAATGAAGAAATGCTCAACAAGTAGATTTGCATCTTTCTAGGAACATTGTTGAAATATCCTTTCAACGCGCAAAAAAATATGACATGGCAAAAAAATATAATCACTGCGAAATAAGTATTTCACAATAACCTGTCTGAAAAAGAAATGATCAAGTGAGAAATGAACAGACAATAAAATGGTAAATGATCAAACTCGGGTCCTGAATTTCATCACAAGGACTTGCAAAAACGTATGTTACGACTGGCACACAAAACACATGAGAATTGTGAAACGAAAATACTCCTTCAAGTCAAAGTATGGTGGCTTAACATAGACAAAATGCTTCTACCATGAGTGAATACATACAACTGGTACAGCTGAGTAGGTGTTGGTATCAGAGATACATCCTTGACAATCAGCTCGATGGTAACTTTGTTGCTGTTGAACTGAGTTATGGTTTTGTTCTAAGATGTCCATCCTCTCAGGCTTTATGTTCTCTTTGAGAAGAAGTTACTTTATTGCTAATTGTCTAAGGCATCTCTACCAGAGAATACCAACAGGTTACTTAGAGATGTTTTATAGGCCAGAGTGTACTAATCCTAGTGCAGTGGCTCTCCAAAACTATGCCTGTGTCTAACCTTTAGGAAGAGATAAATAAAATACTGTGTAAGTTTGTATCCAAACAAGCAAGCCAGGAGGAGAGATTTTTGGCAAATAACATGTGTTAACATCTAGGAATCATTTCCAAGTAGAGATCATGTGACTGAGTTTATACAAGTTCAGGTGGCTGAAAGTGTTTGTGTTCAAGTCTACATTCTATCAGATAATTTGTCTGTTGAGATCATTATTGTCGTTTGTTCGAAATCAACTACTCTCGTCTGCTAGACTATCTGCTGGTCTACTCCAATCTAATCTAAGCCAACTGACTGACTCATCTGCTCTATCTCCTAAATATACCTGTTTTCAATCAGAAATCCTAGATATCTGCACTTTTTCTCATTTCTCTCAGTCGGGTTTCAAAATGAGGCTGGTTACGAGAACTGACAACATCAGTCTTTCTTCTCAGCCCATTGCTAACTGACTGCCCAGAAATTGACTATCAACGGTCATGCCATCCCATCTGAAGTGTTCAATAGAATCACTGGCCTCCGTGTCCCCATTTATCTCACTTTTTCATCATTACTCAGCATTTCCAGCAATACGTGTGCTGAGAGGGGGAGGGGACAATCCATAGTATCACAAACAAAGAAAACAGCAAAAGAAGATTTGGGAAGCTGCACATCCAAAGGATCGAATAGACAAATAAAATGGATCATAAAAACAAAAGGAAACTGATAAAGTCTTTATTTTATTACTTACTAACGAGGGGGGGGTACCTGGTGTTGCCCGGGTGTTTGGAGGTGTGCATGTTAAAAAGAGGTGTAAAAGAAAAAAAAGTTTTGGTCGGAAGGTCGGATTGAACCCCGAAGCCTTGACACGAAGGTAGAAACGAAAGGGAAAAAAGGCCAATCACCTAACCATCTGTGCCACGATGGAGAGGAACTGATAAGAGCATTATATGAAGGCTTATGAAGCGAAATGAACAGGTGCGAGGAAGTCTGACCTATTTTTTCGCTGCAAGCCAAAGCATTCGCGGACATACACAAGAAGCGAACACACACACATTTTTGCTTTTATATTTATAGATGCCCCCCCCCGGTTTGGCTAATATATGACGGGAGTAAATTTTATAAAATTTTTTCTAAAATGCAAACAGCGGACTTTATTTTGTAAACGAAATAAACCCGTAATGATTTATGTTGAATTTGTCCAATCTGGCGAAGAAATGAAACTGTATTTGCCCCCCCCCCCCCGGTAAGCAGAAGGACCCAAATATGCATGTTGTTTTTATGTGTTTTATGCACGTAAAATTGAAAGAATTAATGGCAAAAACTGAGGGAAAAAAAATGTAAGAAAGGGTGTTAAGAAATCATTTGTAAGTGTTTAGGGCCCACGAAAAAGTAAAAAAAAAAAAAAAAAAAAAAAAAAAAAAAAAATGAAGGTAGTCCTGCATAATTTGACCCTAATTCTCGTGAATTCCCGTCAAGCATTGATCGGGTGAGATCGGCAGTCATCGGTGTCAGCCGTAGAGTACAGGAAAAAACAAAACTAACTGGAATGAATACAAATGGGGGGGGACTCCAGAAAACTTACCGTGTAAAATGCAATTATGTTTATTTTATTTATTTTTTTTTGTTGGTTTGTTTTCTAAAATAAAATCAAAGAAACAAAAAATAAAAAACAGGAAAAAAAATACAAATGGAAAAAAAAAACAAAACCAGAAAACTGACCGTATATAACGAATAAATGTTTAATAGATTTTAGTCATAATTTTTTTTATTGTTGGTTTGTTTTATGCAAAAAAGTATTTTTTAACCGTACAATTGTTAGGTGTAAGTATAACGGTTTGTAATGTGTTTTGTATTGTTTTCTTTGTTGTCGCTTTTTACCAATTGGAATGTTGTCTGGTTCCATATCGATAGTGTAATAGTAATAGGTCTATAGCACACCTAAGATAATGTGCTGCAGTTTGTGCACATTACATTTGCATGAAATGTCTTGAGTTTTAATCCTATCAAGGTCAAACTCAGAGGGGAAAAATGACTTCATTTTATTTATATAGAAATTACTTTATATATTAGTTGGCCTAATATTTTTAGTTTTTATAGAATTATGCTGATGACAATCGTTATAAGTTTAAGCATCTGAAATAAAACTTTTTTACAAATTTAAAAAATATTTTTTTCAAACTCTCCCTGTCTTAGTAACAAATAAAAGTAAACGATGTTAGTGAAATATTTGTCCAAAAGTTATTTGCTACAAAGATGAAATCAATATGAATAAAAAAAGTGCTTTTTTTTCAGATGAGCAACTATTTTTATAATTATCACCATCAACAAAAAAAATAGGCTAAGTATATGGACTTAAAGATGCCACTTAAAACTGCTAAAGATTTTAACGGAAACCATTGTTTTTTTTAAGCTATCAGGATATTACTTGTGCATAACGTCATAACAATTGAACATGTTCAGGAAATACTGGACATTAAAGTACAATTCTGTCATCATAAACAGTATCAAAGTTTAAAAATAAGTGTTGTCAGTCATTCTAGAATGATTAAAAAATACAAGAAATTTAAATGTTAACCAAAAGCCCTATTTGACATATGGTTTGAAATATCGTTAACAAATAGAAAAAATTTCGAGAAAACAAAAACTATTAACCAACATATGTAATTTGTAAAAGCATTCATGAAGTGGGTTGAGAATCAGCTTCAAATGAAGTCACTGCCTCCCACTGTTGTCAGGTTGGTCCACTGACCAACAGTTGATTTCTCGGCATACTTCACTTATTCCTGATTCCAGTAATGAATACCAAAAAAAAAAAAAAAAAAAAAAAATGTGCTGACCAACTACCATGTTTCTCTCCATTATTTTAATTCACATTTTGGTTAGTCACCTTTGCGTTTCCTCCAGTTAAACAGGTGAAAGTGGAACCACCAACTTGCAAATGGATTTCTTATCAGAGCATCAAAAAATGTTTTCCAAGCCAATAAAGTCTCCTTTTCAGAAAAAAGTGTTGATTAAGTTTGGGATTGTAAGGAAGGCAGATGTGTAGAATGTGTGCTAGGCAGTAAATGCTGAAAACTTTGTGCATAGGCCAGGTCTTGCAGAGGACTTGTTATATCCACAATTTTGTAAAGTTTTGTCTGTTGTCAAGTTATCTACTATGGAGGTGGTAGAAGAATGACCAACATTTATTCATAAGTAGCGATTATTACTGATAAAACTAACGAGACAAAGAACCAAATTTCTATTGTAACAGTTTTACACTTAAATGATTATCAGACTTTACAAACAGAAAGAAATTGGATTCTCATGTCTATATTAATTAGAAATATTTATTATAACTATCAATTACATTCACTCTATGTAATCATTTAATATGCTTTCCTGTAATAATACAGTTACTAAACCCATTTTTTAAAAAAATTATATGTACAAATTCAACATATCATTTACTTTGTAAAGAAATATTTAAACTTTGCATAGATAATAAACATTGAATGTTGAGAATGAAAATGTAAAAATGCCTTCAGTTCTTTTAATAGAAATCCAACTCATCAGTATTTTTTCTCTAGGAATCACTTTCATTTAGTTAATTGAGAAAAGTTTCAGTGTTAATGCGGAAGGTCTATAAGGAAGCATTTTTGGACACTGAGATAATACTAGGTATTTTGCTTGAGGTGTTCATATGCAAATCCCTGCTAACTACTTGTAGGCTATATAGGGGTTTCAACCTGTGGAACATATTCGATTTGGTTTTTAGCTGGTAAAAATAGCTGCTCATGGGTTAAAATGAAAAACAATTGGAACTTGGCAGGTGTAAGTTGACTTAAAGTGCTCTTCTAAGCATGTGCAAATACATATTTATACTTTTTACATTATTTTTTAAAAGTTTTTACATGCATTAGGACATAGTAATGAATAAGGCTGTATGTTTTGGTTTTGATTCTAGCTGATGACATCCAAGTCATATTTTATTTTAATTTTAAAATCACGACTATATATTGCTTACAATATAATAATCAATAAAGTAAACGCTCTATAATAATAATATGAAATCTGAAAAGCATATTTTAGAATAGGGCTATGCTGAGGGTTCTCTACTATATATTGAAGACAATATAATAATCAATAGAGAATTGGCTCTATAATAAAAATAAATATAAAATCCTCATGAATTAAAATTCCATATTTAAGCATATTTTACGACCACTGGCGGGTTAGGGTTAGTAAAGAATAAAGGTAGGTGATATAATAAACACAAAAATCTCAACTCGAAGGCTGCAAGTTCAATCCCTTGTCCAGAACAGGACAATTTCTTTTAATTTTTTGCTGAGTAATAAAATATAAGATCAGTTTATTACCATCATATATATATAAGGCTGCCTGGCATTGCCCGGTTGTAAAAAATGCCTAAATATGATATTTTGATGAATGCAGATTTCATATTTATAATTATACTAGCAGGACTTGCATCAAATCTAATGTCAAAGTTGCTGAAAAAATGATTGCATCATTTTACTGAAGGTATTTCACTCCCAACTCAATCCTCTACCTGTATCAGAGCCAAATACATTCTAGGATGCAGTCCTGTTGCCACATCTAGGCAGGAGCAGTTCAGAGCAGCCTATCCTGCTTTGACAGTTAAAAACTAGCTTCGAAATCTAGTAGTTGATGCCTTTTCTCCTCTCCGCAACCTCTTTCCCCACAGAAGAGGCGTTGCGACCCTGTCTCTGCTCTATTGATATTTTTCATGGCAAGCGCTCGTCTGAACTTCAATCTAGTCAAACTTTCACAAAAACAATACTCATCTAGTTACAATCACTATCAACAACTTTTCTTGTTTTCTATTTGTGCCTAAATCTAAATGCAAATTTCATGAACAAAGCTTCTTTCCTAGAACTGCTCGCCTGTGAAACTG